>NC_045547.1:67622180-67659680 GCF_009769535.1 Thamnophis elegans
TTTGTGTTGTTTGCATGGGAAAACCTCAGATTCAGCTTATGCTACTTCAGTAACCATTTAAGCTTCAATAAAGTATAGTATTGGCAAAACAAATGGCCATGAGTCTTTCTTTGTGAGATGACTGACTGGAATAGTTGACAGTAGTTATTCGCACAAGCAGCATTTAATAGATGAGGAAATAATAACCAAACACAAATGGCTAACTTATCAAATACTGGCTGATAACCCGGTGTTGTCCAGGTATTTATTTATAGGGAGGAAATGTCTGGACCAAATGTAATTTCTAATGTTGGATTTTCCCCCTTACAACAGGGAGCCCCTTTGTGGAGTACTGTGAAGCCATTACCATAGTAACTCCACTGTGCGGTACAGTAGAAGCCATTTTATGGCAGTACAGTGGAAGTCATTTTAAGGACAATAGACTGTATCATAGTAGAACATACACCCCAAGGAGTGTTAGGGGTGTCTTACCCCCCACAGTATTTGTTTACAGAGAGTAAGTCATCTGTGTACCAAATTTGGTGGAAATTCCTCAAGGTGTTCCAGAGTTACGCTGGAACACAAACACACACACACACACACACACACACACACACACAGAAATATAAACTAGAATTTTGTCAAAAATATAAAATAAAATCAAGCAAAGAACTGATAACACAGAGATATAGATGTCAATTGTGTTATTGATAACTATTAGAAAATGTGAAAGTAGACAAAATTATTTTTAATATTGTAAGACTGAGTTTTAAATAGGATTATATACACGTGATGAACATGTATTTGCTAAAATGTATGTGTTTGTTGAAATTTGAAAGAATCAAATAAAAGGCAATGTATGATAATGTACTAAGTAGTTATAATATATAGATAGAACAATGGGAAAATACGTAGTTGAAATTTATATTACATTATAATATTCATTGAGAATATTTATAAAATGATGTATTGTTGGTATATGTTACCAAATAAACTGTCTAGAATGCATAAAAGGACTTATAATTTCTCTTTCAAATATTAAACTACAAGAAGAAACATTTTATCCTGCTTGTTGGACATGTGAAAAATGCAAGGATAATCTGGATACAAATACCAATTTAGAGAATTTTAAATATGAAAATACAATTGAGACTGTGGGACTGCAGGGTTTTCTTTTAGGATTCATGCACAATCACAAAAAAGTTTTGGAACTTTTATTTTTATAGATAATAATGGCAGCCAGATTATTGTATAGACAAAGATGGAAAGATTTGGAATTATCCACAATGTAGGAATGGTTAGTACTTGCTGAGGTGGCTAAATTGGCTTCCTTAATCAAAGAAAAAAAAGACAATATCTAAAATTTATTGCTGACATGAAAACCCTATGGATTTTATTTAGATAAAGCAGAAAAGAATTAACTTGCAATTTTTGGTTTTGATAATTAGAATAGATTATAGAAAAAAAGGAAGCTATGTT
The DNA here is from genome assembly GCF_009769535.1 of Thamnophis elegans. NCBI lineage: Eukaryota > Metazoa > Chordata > Lepidosauria > Squamata > Natricidae > Thamnophis > Thamnophis elegans. Next base: position 67,623,639 of record NC_045547.1, read on the forward strand.
TTCAACCATAACACAAGAGGAAAATTCATAATTGTTTCATAACTATTGTAATGGAGATCAGAAGCTACATTGTTGCTAGTTTTCATTTTTTTTCCTTATTTGCATTTTTACCTTTGTCTTTGATTTATTTCTTTCTTTATTCTTAGTTTGCATTAGTTTTTGTCTTTATTCTTATTTTTTTTAAAATATATGTGTGTTTGCATGCATGTTTTGAATGACCTAATTATTGATGGAGTAAACAATTTGCATCATGTTTCTTTTCTTTCTCAATCTGGATTCATCTTCTTGACTACTAATTTTGGTTAAATGTTTAGCTAACTTTGGTTAAATGGTTCTAAAGATTTATAAGCCTGTATATAATGTCATTGTTCTTACCTGAATTTAGAAAGTATTGATCAATTTAGTGATAGAAACAATGTGAGAAATCTTAGCCACTATTACGAATAAGATTATAATAGTGGTTAATATTATCAATAAATATTTTTTGTACTAAAAAATGCCAAGAATTTACTTGGCCATTATATTCTTAGTCCAGTGCCTTTTACATTATACTGAATTAAATTTAGTATTCAGAGTATTCAAATAATTAATCCAATTTCTTAATCTAAAATAAAACAAAAATAAAGGCAATAGAAAAAAGGAAATTCAGACAGTTTAAAAGTCTCAATAACAAAAGTATAATATACAAAACAAAATACAAGAAACAAGTAACGTCAAATATTCAGGACTATGGAAATATTTAGTTCATAGTGGAATATTTTTATAGTATTCATATATATATCTGTTTCTATTATTTCAAAATTACTCCACTAAGAAAGATCTTCATTTAAACAGATTGAAGCTCCTGAAGTCTAGACAAGGAATAATGGATGGAAACTGAACAAGGAGAGATTCAACCTGGAAATAAGGAGAAATTTTCTGATAGTGAGAACAATCAACCAATGGATCAGAAGTTGCCTTCAGAAGTTGTAGGAGCTTCATCATTGGAAGCTTTCAAAAAGAGACTGGACTGCCATCTGTCAAAAATGATGTAGGATCTGCTGGGGGGGGTGGACTAGATGACCTACAAGATCCCTTTCAACTCTGTTAATCTATAAATAAATTTCATTGAATACTCATTCCTATCCCAGGCCTTATTGCCTCTAATGTTGTAATAGGGAAAAAAATCATGCAATGGAGCCAGCTTCATTTAATTTATCTTTGCAGATTTCATGAATTGAAAATTTCTGCTAATTGCTGAGGGCATTTATGTATGACATAATCCTTTTTCTGCTTTCATTTTTTTGAGGGGGGTATGGAGGGGTCCATTTTCTTTGTGTCCTCAAGATTCACAAAAAGACTGTCTTGAGACCTCTGCATTCCAGCACCTTGTTAAACCAATGCTCTAAGCAGCATCTTGATTTGGCAGGTGTATTGCATGTACCCAGCTGTGAACAGAACATATGTAGCAGCCTAAGATTTAAGGAAGTGCTATAAATTAAAACGTGCACAGGTGCTGGAATCCAATGTCTCCTCTTGCCTACAGGAATAATTGCAATGTTAATAAGGGCAAGTATTGATTTTCACTTCTACACAATGCTCGGTTCTTTAACCATGCTTAAGCTGGTCAGGAGAGATTCACATCCCCCATAAACCCTTTAAGATATGCTGTAGGAAAAAGGAAAATCTCTTTGACTATGGTAATTGGTGGACTAAAATGCCAGGAAATAAATGTAGACTTTCAAACCAGATGGCCATTTTCATTTATTTTACACAATGCATAAGGCACTTCTAAAATTACAGGCTTTAGTGTGATATTAAATGGACATCAGAATCTTTTTTGGATATATCTGACAATTATATATCACAATGTTAGACTTTCTGTGCAGCAGAGATTTGCTTCACTTTGCTTTACTTCTATTGTATCATCTTTATAAGTATCGTATTGTATTATGGTGTAGTGTAGTTGTTCTGACCTAGGCTTTCCAAGATCATGAAGCAGACTTCTCGTCCTGATAAAACCTCTCTTATTTAGTTTAAGGATGAATTCCTCTCCAGCAAAGGCATGAGATTTCACAACTACAGAACTTTATCAGGCTTGGAGAGTTGCCAAGGCGATATCTTTCAAATGCCACACTATAGCAGCAATTACTTGGCAAGAAGTCAGGAACAGATATTTACCCTAATGAATTGAACTAATTGTCTCCTGCAAAATCCCCTCCCCTTTTGCTTCTCTTTATTCCCTATGAAAGGGGCCATTCACCATCCACCTGTGCCTTTACTCCCGAGTCAGCCCATGTTCCTTAACTGTTCCCTTCTTCTGGCAGCTCTGCACATACTCACATCAGGAACAAGCTCCAGCTGTTCTTCTGCCCTACTGATCTCCAATTCCAAAGGCAGCTGATAACTATTGGATGGCCCTGGCCCCATCACTGCCTCTGATGCAGAGCACTCATCAAAGCCTTCCCCAAGGGCTGGCCCATGTTCCTCCCCAACCTCCTCACTGTTTGAGTCTGCCACCAACTCCACTGGCCGTTGGCGGGCCACAACAGTAGTATAGCATAACATAGCATAGTGTAGTGTCTCCTTTGTAATAATCTAAATTTGTTTCTGTATCATATAAGAGCCGAGGTGGCGCAGTGGTTAAATGCAGCACTGCAGACTACTTCAGCTGACTGCAGTTCTGTAGTTCGGCGGTTCAAATCTCACCGGCTCAGGGTTGACTCAGCCTTCCATCCTTCCGAGGTGGGTAAAATGAGGACCCGGATTGTTGTTGGGGGCAATATGCTGACTCTGTAAACCGCTTAGAGAGGGCTGAAAGCCCTATGAAGCGGTATATAAGTCTACCGTATATACTCGAGTATAGGCCGACCCGAATATAAGCCGAGGCACCTAATTTTACCACAAAAAACTGGAAAAGTTACTGACTCGAGTATAAGCCTAGGGTGGGAAATGCAGCAGCTACCGGTAAATTTCAAAAATAAAAATAGATACCAATAATGTTTTTGAATATTTATTTCAAAGAAAAACAGTAAACTAGCGGTGTATTCAATGAAATACTTCACTCACCTCATGATGCTGATGTCCCGCTGTGATGATGATGTCCCGTGCAGCCGCGGGAGCGATGTCCCGCCTCCTATGACACACGGCACAGTGATTCCTATCATTGGATCACTGTACCAGAGGAGGTGGGACATCGCTATGTGGCTGCTTGCCATAACAAGGAGGAGGTGGGACATCGTTGCAGAGCGGCAGGAGGGGGAGGAAGGGGAATCGTAAGACAGCCCTGCATTACATTAGAACGTGAGGAGGGGGGATGGTGCGGTGCGCGCTGCGCGGCAAACTGACACAGAGGGAGGGGAAACTCACAGGAGCACTGGGCCATTCACGAGTGTCACCCAGCGGCATGGCCCCGCCCCTTTTTCTCCTCCATTTCGGGCAAATTTTTCACTGACTCGAGTATAAGCCGAGGCGGCTTTTTTCAGCCCAAAAAATGGGCTGAAAAACTAGGCTTATACTCGAGTATATACAGTAACTGCTATTGCTATTGCTATATGAAAAAGGAAATTGGTATTCTGATTCACTGGCACCTAGTATTAAGAATGGAAATCCCTTCCTCCCACCAACATTTTCTCTTTGTGCAACAGATAATGAATGTACAAATGACTCCACAATGTGACCTAGAGTCAATTCTGATTCATTTATATTTGGTTCAAGTTCATTAGTAAAACTTGAAAAATTGGGTGGGACAATAGGGGCACCCAAACAACACAGTACTTCTATCAAAATGATGAAAGTTACTTTGCATTGTTACAAAACAAGCTCTTCCCATTCTATAAACAAATTAATAGGGGCACAAAAAGAAGAAGTTAGAAACCTTCTTCCTCCCTTTCTTTTTTTTCTCTCTCTTTGCTGTGCAGCTGGCAGTTTTATTTATTTTAATAAATAACAAAGCAGTGGAGAACTTTAGTATTAAATTTAGTATTCAGCATTAAATATTAAACTTAAGACAGCATTAAAATTTATTGTACAACAAATAGTTTGATGTTGTTTATTAATGTCACATTTAGCTTTGGATAGAAATATAAAGAGTTTTATATTTAGTAACATTGACATTTTAGAAATCATAGTTAATACTGATACAGGCCTCCTTCTTTAGGCTAGAAACAAGGAGACTGTTAATTCCAATCCTACCTTAGGCACAAAAGTAACTGAATGATCTTGGGCCAGTCTCTCTCAGTCCTAGGACAGAGACAATGGAAACCCACTTCTGGAAAACCCTTGCCCAGAAAACGCCAAGTTTTTTTCAAGGCAGACTCCAGGAGTCAATACTATTTGCAGGGGTGTGCTTCAAGAATTTTAGTAAAGGTTCTCTGCCCAGTTTCTGGTGGGTGTGGCCTAGTTGGACTCCTGTACTACGGTACCCCCTGTTTTTTATGGGGGCTTTCCTTAAGCCTCCAGGATGGCAAATTGGCCTCCCAATGTTCTGGAGGCCCTCTGGGGGCCAGAAATGGGGCCATTTCTGGTCTTCCTGAACTTCTGATAGGCCACTTTTTGCCCTCCCTAAGCTTGCACATGCACCCTGCAATTACCTCCATCCAAAATGGGCCACGTGGGACTGCTGGGAGGGGAGTGGTGGGGTCGGGCTGGGCAGGGCCAGCCAGGAGTTGGATTTGGGGATTCTCTGAACTGCACAGAATCTTCTTCTGAACCCCTCCAAACCCCCAGCAGCTCACCCCTACTAATTTGAAGGCATAAATACTGTAAATGAATAAATAAATATTAGAAGCGAGGAGAGGGCAGTCTAGTTTTGTATTTCTTATTATTTAAATTGTAATGCAATATAAGTTGTTTTCAATATCTACACTGAAACCAAAGCCTTTTTTTTACATTAAAACATACATTTCTTAATATACTGGTAAACCATTGCCCCTGCTATACTTTAAAAATAGAGCACTGGCTATAGTTTAGTTATCCTCCTGCAAGATCTATGCTGGATTTTTCTATGTACATAATTTATTTGCATTTACAACTAGCAGCCATTTTTCTCTATTTTTTTTCATAAGTTAGGAATTGTCAGAGAGGGATAAAGCATCTTGACATGAAAGAATTAGGAAGGTCTATGAAATAAAAGATTAGAAGTGCTTCACCTTTATTGGATATACAGTAACAGAATCCTAATAGGGTACATAGCATTTCTTATGATAGTATAAGGGCAAAAGATTACCCATATACTAATAATTTTGCAAGATGCTGAGTTAGCATGGAGATGAAAAGTTCTATACCCTATTATAAACATTTGCACATTTGCTTTGTTGGCTACTTTCTCCCAGACTAATTGGACAGCTTTATTACTATAGTTCTTATCACCAGCACCAATCTACAAGTTTTAATAGCCTGGCACATATAACAAAGTATTTCCCTATATTCTAGTTCAAAATATGCACCTATCAGCAACAGAAGCTCTTGCCTTGCTGCTCAGCTGGTGAAAGAAACTGAGTATACTCATTCTCCAGCTTTAATTGAGTTGAAGTAGGGCTGTTGTAATCCTCCAAAATGATCAGTTCTAAGGGGCAGCAAAAAAAAAAATTAACTCGTAAATCACATCTAAGGATGCTTTATCCATGTCAATGTTAAGCCGCAACACTGGCTGTGTACCACCTGGCAACCATCTCAAATACTTGGGCTTTTTCATTGTCTCTGTCTGCTAGAACTACATCAAGGAGTCTATAATGACACTGCTTTGTGGCTGCATTGTGATACTTGTCTCTAAATTAATACACAGGATGCAGGAGAATTAATTAAGCCCAGTGACTCAGTGTTGAACAATTATGTTATTCCACGATTGGCTGCTATATTCTTTGTGGTGTCATTTTTCTCTTTCTCAGTTCAAGGCATTTTGCTTGGAAGTATCCATGACATCCTCACATTTCTATGATTTCCCAGGATAATTTACAGGAGACACCAGTGAATTCAAAGTAGAGGACAAATTGCACTTTAAAAAAAACACCACAGGATATAAAAATAAGTTTTAGAAAAAGAGATCAAATTAGTTACTACCATGTTTCCCTGAAAATGAGACAGGGTCTTATTTTATTTTGATCCCCGAAATAAGGACTTGGCCTTATTTTTGGGGAGGTCTTATTATTTTTGAGGTATAGGAGGCGGCACCTCATGGCTGCTGCTGTGTTGCAATGTTTTTGGGAAGGGCTTATTTTTGGGGGAGGGCTTATTTTTTGGGGATGGTTTATTTTAGCACATGAGCTCAAAAGCCCGACTGGGCTTATTATCCAGGGAGGTCTTATTTTCAGGAAAGCAGGATAATAGAAACAAATATAAAGGGAAGAAAAGAAAAATAGGCATATTATGCTATAAAAATAGTTTTTATTCATGTTTACTCAATTAAAGCATTCTCTTTCAGTATCAATGAAATGTATACAGTTTAAAATTGTCTACTAACGCAATAATAAATTGCAATAAACATGAAACATATTCCATAAGAGTTTTCAGTTGATCTTTCAAGAGCTCTCATTTTAAAAAGATAAATACATGACAATAAAATTATTAGCTTGACAGATCAGTGAGCTAAATAGTAATTTCTTAAAATTTTGGGTATTTCACTGGGAAACAGTCCATTGGTTTACTGTTCAGGTGAAATGACCAAATTCTCATTTTCAAACTTAATGCACAAGCTGAAAAACATTCATGAAATACCAAAGGCTTTTTTCCTATTTCTATTTCTTCATCTTCTCTGATCTAACAGTCCAGTTTTTTAAAAAAATGCTTGTAAATACCATGCAAATTTACAAGACATAGTGTACAAATATCATATAGGAATTTACAAGACACAGGATACAAACGATTTGTCACAAAGAAAGCTTCAGAAAGCATGTATATATTAAGAAAAAATGATAAGCATACTGAGTTTTAGAAGATTTTTTTTTAATGTGTAAATATGTTTTATTTTCCATTTCATTTCGTACAGTCACATATATACTGTGCATAACCGGGGCCATATAACATTAAGCAATAAACACAGCCATCCCTCTTGTCAACAATACCTCCCAAAATACAAACCCAATATATCACTTCGACCCTCCATACACCCTTTCTTTCGCCCCCCTCCAACTTTCCTTCTTCCCTCCAACATTCCCCTCTACCCTACTTCCCCTCCCCCTCTATCACTCCTCTCTCCCAATACACTCCCTCCCTTCCTTCTCGCCCTCCCTCCAATCCTCTCTCCCACCCTCTCTACCCCTCTTTCTTCTTTCCCTCTACTCCTCCCTTCGATGTATTTCTACTATCTATTAATATATTCAGCTTGTCCTATTTTTATACTAGAATTAAAGAGCAACAGTATACAAGTGCAATCGTGTTACTTTAAAATCTAGCACATACTATATTTCCCCCCTCCCCCCTAAGACCCCACCTCCCTTCCCCCCCACTTTTTTTAAGTGTTACAAGTTGCCACAGAAATTAAACAAGCAAACTTGTATCAGTAAAGAAATGCAATATAAAAAAATCAATCAGAATCATACATCCCAACAAGAAAACAGCAATCACAACAATATTGGTTACTCTATTGTGGCAGCCCCCAACCTTTTAGGCACCAGGGATAAGTTCCATGGAGAGCGGACTGGAGGGGGCAGGGTTTCATGTGCTTCCTGAATCCTGAGGATGGGACTTTGCTTGTTCATGTGGACTGGATTCTGGCATGCTGTGATCTGGATCCTTGCTCTATTGGATGTTATCCATTCTGTGTAGCTGGTCATATTTGTTCCTTAATTAAGTTCCAGTTGAACTTATTTTCTTACTTAATCTGCATTCAGTTCCCCATAATGACAAAGTGAGCACATAATGTTACAAATGTCTACAAATTCATTAAAAAGAAATAAGTGAAACATCACATTGGCATAAGTATAACCAGTCAGTACTTTGTTGAAGCATCTTTGGCAGCAATTACAGCCTCGAGTCTTGTGGGATATGACAAGTTTGCACACTTGGATTTGGAGATTTTTCTGCCATTCTTCCTTTCAAATCCTCTCAAACTCAGTCAGGTTCGATGGTGACCGTCAGTAGGCAGTCATTTTCATGGCCCTCCAGAGATGTTCAATAGGGTTCAAGTCAAGGGTTTAGCTGGGCCACTTTAGAACATTCGCAGAGTTGTCTCCAAGCCACTCCTCTGCTGTCTTGCCTGTGTGCTTACAATCATTGTCATGTTGGAAAGTAAACCTTTGGCCCAAGCTGAAGCCCTGAGCTCTGTGAAACAGATTTTCATTTATGATATCCCTATACCTGACCAGTCTCCCATCTCTGCTGCTGAAAAATACCCCCACAGCATGATGCTGCTGCCACCACCATATTTCACTGTTGGGATGATATTGAGGAGGTGATGAGGGGTGGCGGGTTTACTCCAGACCAGTGACGTGCGATGAGGTTTATGGCTGGTGAGGAAGCAATTTTTTTAGACTTGTGGACTTGTGGACTTCAACTCCCAGAATTCCACAGCCAGGCATGTTCAGTTCCAATTTAAAGTGAAAGCATTTGTTTTTTCCTTTGCTAAATAAGTTTCCTTTTCTTTTTCTTTTTCTTCTCCCTTCCCCTCCTTCCTACCTCTCTCCCTCCCTCCCCCTCTCTCAAACACACACACACACACACACAGAAGTTGGATTGTACTATCTCTCCTACCCCCTTCCCTCTCTCACTCACTCTCTTTCAAACAAACACAAACACAGAAGTTGGATTGGATATATTTCCCAATGGCTTGAAAGCCAATCCGAGCCTTTGATTGCAGGCAGAGCCATATTGCCTTTTCAAACTTATAATCAGTAAAGCTGGGCTTATGTAGTTTTATCCAGCTGTGTGTGAGTGTCTGTGTGTGTGTGCGTGTTTGAAAAGGCAACGTGGCTCTGCCTGCAATCAAACTACACTTGGGGAGGGATCTACACTTGAGGATGAAGTTTGAATTCCTCCCCCTCTCTCCGACACACATATACCTTTTCCAGCTGTTTCAGAGAGGATTTCAACTCTGCTCTTGCCTGCTATCATAAAAAGAAAAAAAATGTAAAAGGAAAAAGGCAAGAGCTGAGGTCAGGCTGAGCTAGATGCTGCCAGAGTCACCGTGGATGACTCTGCTTAACTATTTAAAAAAGCCTCTAAAAAGCTCCCTCTACAGGAGGAGGCAGGAGAACGATGTGCCTCAATTACGTCAGGAATTTTTCGGCTTTTAACCCTTGCTTAACTCTGCTCGAGTGATCATAAAACCCCTAAAGTCAGACTAGATGAGGCAAGTCGTTCTCCTGCCTCCTCCTGTAGAGGGTGCTTTTTTAGAGGCTTTTTTAAACAGTTAAGCAGAGTCATCCATGGTGACTCTGGCAGCAACTATCTCAGCCTGACCTCAGCTCTTGCCTTTTTTCTTTTACATTTTTTTTCTTTTCATGATGACAGTGGTAAGGCTCTGCCTCCCCTGACTACAGGTCCCTGCTCCAGACACAACATTTAGAATTGAGGCCAAACAGTTCGAACTTGGTTTCATCAGATCAGAGAATCTTGTTGTTCACAGTCTGAGAGTCCTTCAGGTGCTTTTTTTGCAAATGCCAAGTAGGTTTTCATGTGTTTTGTACTGAGGAAAAGCTTCCATCTAGCCACACTGTCATAAATCCCAGATTGGTGGAAGGCTGCAGTGATAATTGCTCTTCTGGAACTCTCTCCCATCTCCACATGGGATCTTGGAATTCAATCAGAGTGACCATCAGGTTCTCTTTATTAAGACCCTTCTTCCCTGATTGCTCAGTTTGACCAGGTGACCAGCTCTTGAAAGGGTCCTGGTTGTACCAAATTTCTTCCACTTGAGAATTATGGAGGCCACTGTTCTCTTAGGGACCTTCAGGGACTTCAGTGTAGAAATTTTATTGTAGCCTTCCCTAGATCTTGGCCTTGGAATAATTCTGTCTCTAAGTTCTGCAGGCCATTTTTTGACCTCATGGCTTTTGCTCTGCTATAGTATGCATTGTCACACCTTCTACAGAGAAGTGTGTACCTTTCCAAATCATGTTCAATCAATTTAATTTACCACAAGTTGATTCCAATCCAGCTTTAGAAACATGTCAGCAACAATCAAGAGAAATGGGCTGAGCTAAATTTCAAGTGTTGCAAAGGGTCTGAATACTTATGTCTATGTGATACTTCATTTTTTTATTTTGTAATAAATTTAGACATTTTTAAAATTATGTTTTTACTTTGTCGTTATGGGATACTAAGTGTAGATTGATGAGAAAAAAAAATCCGTGTCAACAACTGTAGAATCAGGCTGCGGCATAACAAAATTGAAAAAAATGTCTGAATGCACTGTAAATGTTATGGAGAGAAGAAGCTGGATAATGGCTGAAGCAAAGTGGGACAACCATATAAAATATGAGATAATTGACACTTTTTTCATGAAATCTAAGTACCCACAGGAATTAAATCACAGATCACATCCTCCCTCTGAAGGCAAGTAAGAAAAGGTGAGTAAAATAAAATCACGAAACTTGAGAGGAAGAAAAAGAAGGAAAGATGGCAGAATTACATTATTATGGGTTTCCCATGGGTATTTACTACATTATTTGTGTTTTCATATAAGTTTTCATCATGCTTGGAAATGAAATTTTGCCTAAAAGCTCTGTAATTTAGCAGGCCCCTCTTTTACTAGGAGATCTACTGCACTTTATGAATTAAACAAACTGAAGAAGAAAATGTGAAATTATAAAGCAGCTATTACAGCTAAAAAAATCTTAATATCTTAGAATGCACCTTTAGTTTATTGGGGTGAAGGAAAATACTACAAACTCACCTGAAGTACTCTGATAATGCTTTCCATTTGTGTGAATCTTCAAACAAATGGAAGGAGCAGCTTCCTGGAAGACATGCAAACTTGCCTTAAAAAATAACAATCACTTTGACTATTTATCACTAAAAGAAACAGTTTAAAAAGAGTTAATTGCTTTGGTCCATTGTATGGAAATGAAAATTACATCCTTTAATGCAAAGGGAATTTCCAGCTGCCATCTCATTTTTATCTTTCTACTATCCTTTCTTAATCTCAGGCTGCACTAGAAGGTAGTGTTAGATTGATTTTTGTTCTTTATTTAGTTCCCCTTTTTGTGACATGTGAAGTTTAGCATTGGCCCCAGACTATGAGGATGATACTTTTTGTATGTCAAGACCATACTTTTAAGTATTCATGACAAAATGTGTCCCTGGAGTTATACACTTCATGCAGCCCAAATTATATTTTTAAAAACATGCTTAATTATTAATGTAGGAGTGTTCCTTTCTTCTCTCTCTAAAGGAAGAAAAATGTTCCTTTCTTCCCACTCTATAATATAAGAGGGGAGCTTCTTTGCTTTCTATGGGAAGGGAAAAAAGTATTGATTTTTGAAAAGTAGAATAGGATATTTATGTAACCCTAACCCTCCCTCCCTCCTTCCCTCATTCCCTCCCTCCCTTTCTCCTTCCTTCCTTCCTTCCTTCCTTCCTTCCTTCCTTCCTTCCTTCCTTCCTTCCTTCCTTCCCTCTGTTGGAAAAAATGTCCATCTAGGTTCAATTCCAAGTGGGGAGAAAGACACTGGAAACATGGAGACTGCTTGGAAGGATGACTTTAATGGTGAACAGGACTACATCAAGGCTGGTTCGGTGAGGAAGAAGGCGGGGCTTAGCAGTGAGAAGACGGAGTTTCAGGCTATTCCTGAAATTCTCCTATTCCGAAGGAATTGGACGGGTCGTTTTCGATCCTAGCTGTCCCGAAGAGACAGTGAAGGTTTGGGGAGATCCAGTGACCTCGCAGGTCTCTGGGGGGTTTGGAATTCAACCCCTTTTGCCAGCTCCTTCTGGATTAGCTGTATGCTAACCGAAACTGCAGGTTGCCCCTAAGAATGGTAGAAGTGATTTCAACTGGTAAGCTGATTTTATTACTCAAAGAGAGACGGTCCGCACTAAAATCTAAGCTAATTGAAACCAAAGAACAGAAGAATCTAGTGGCAAATTGTTTTTTCTTTAATGGATTTATGGCCGGTGGTTACCTTATTTCTTAAATGTTTTTAAAGATCTACTTCAACATTTTCTCTGACTCTCTTTAAGTGGGCAGTAAACTAACTTACTATAAATTGGCTTTCTATGATCTGACACTTTTATTGCTTGGCTGTGTTGGTCTAAGATCAGATAAGATCGCACAGCTCCCAGCGTGTTTTTACTTGCAAATATTTTAGACTGCGTCATAACATGGCGTCGATACATACTCCAAAAAGTTCGTTTCAAATGTTTTTCTCTGCATTTAAAAAGTTGTTTGACTCATATGAAAGATTTGAAAAAAAATTGGACCATTTGATATTAAAATATGAAGAAAAAAGTGAGAACGTTGAATGTTTGAATGTTCCTGAAATACAAATGAAGAATGTGAGAAATGAAGCCTCTCAACTTGCTGACATGCAGGGCGTCTGGGTTATTTCGGAGGGAGAAAGAGATGCAGCCATACAGAAGATTTATTTTAAAAGACAGAGCACAGGAGGAATGAGAAGCATTAAAGAATCTACACTTTATGAAACATCATTTGCAGAATTTTTAATTCCACCCTTGAGAATTAAAGAAAAATTGAAAAGTTTAACAAGCCTGGGACAACGTTATTATTTCATCAGAGGCATCCTGAGTAAAAAGGTGCGAAGATATCCTTGTTTGGACTTGCTTATAAAAACATTTGGTAAATCTGTTCTACAAATGGCAATAGGATTAAGAAGGTTTTGTTATTGGAGAGACATAGGCTGATAGATGGAAGAATACAATTTGAAATTAGCTAAATCTAATTACTCTTATTTGTAATAGATATAGCTGAATAATAATTGATATTGATAGTAATGTATATAATGTGGAGTTGATATGATAAATAATAATTGGATATGAGAAGGGAAGGTTGGAAATATTTTTGGACCATATACAAAGGTTATTAATCACAATAATTGTTATTATTAAAAAATAAAATAAAATATATACAGTTAAATGTTAACTAATATGGGGAAAATGTTACGATATACGATATAATTACATAAAGAAGGGAGAATGATAATAAACTACATTGCATGGAAGATGGAATTTTTGGTATTAAATATTATGGATATTCAGCTAAAACAGGATATGAGGATTTGATGTTAATAGAGGATTTTACAAACAAGTAAATGAAATGTCAGCATGTGGTTATGGACTAAACCTTTGGCATAGTTAAGGATGAAGGATGTTTAAATAACTGTAGTTAACTAAAAGTGGAGGTATAGATGTCAATATGGTAAACATATGAGTTAAGATATTTGAATTAATATGAATTATGATATGAATTAATTATAATATGAATTAATGGAAGAGATGCACCAAAACATGTTGTAACCAGCTGATATACTTTTTTTTTTTTTTTGATATATACCTGTGTTACCTTTTTTTTTGGGGGGGGGGTTTCTTTTGTTTTTTGTTTTGTTCTTTTTGTCTTTTTTTTTCTTTTTCTTCGATTTTTTCTTTCCCCACTGGTGTGGGCATGTATTGTTTAAGAAACAAAGATTATTATTATCATTATCTTTTTTTTTATAATAATAATTATAGTCAAATGAAAATGGATATATGATGATGGTGACATGTATGAATATTTGAGTTAAAATGCTCGAGTTAACATGAACTATGTTTCTTGACTGTGGAAGAGATGCGCAAAAGTCTATCTGTAACCAACTGATACATCTTCTATAGCATGTAAAGAAGGATGTTGTGTTTGTTTTAAATTAAAAATTAAAAAACTTTTTTTAAAAAAAGGCCGGTTCGGTGCTCAAACAAAATCTGGGCATGTGAGCATTTGCACCTAAAAAGGTCTGTGCATGTGCACCCATGAGTGAACCAGCAGTAGTGACTGCTGGAACCCACCCCTATTGTGTATGTAAGTATTTAGTAATATTTTGTAAAAAAAAAATTGCCAGCCCGGTGACAGAAATACAGTCTATTCCAGTCTATGGGTATACCTGCATGCTGAAATATTGCTACATCAGGGAGAGGCAGTCAATAGCCTCAGACATAAGGTTACCCTGGAATAGCCAGCAGCCATGCAGATGAGGAAGAGAAGATAGAAACCACAGCTTCTTCAAGACATACTGTATCAATGTCAGAAACTGCACCTGCCCCTGAGACAGGATAGTGAAACACGGAGTCTTAAAATACCACGTAATAGAAAGAAACCAGAGACCTTTAGTTGTCTGCCTCTGCAGAGACAATTTCAGAACTGCACCTCAAAGAATTATGGCACCATCATCTGTCTATGCAATGTGCCAAATGTTAAAAATTTCTGATGTTTCCTGAGGTGTATTTTTTCCCCAGACTCCATGCTGTAACAGAAAAGGGGGCACCGTGTCTCCTAAAGATGCTCTTCTTTTCATTCTCTGGTTATTGGACAGACAATGACAAAAACAATTTGACAGTCTTTGTGTGCCTTTTAATTCTAGGTCACCTTGTTTTCTCCATTATTTACTTGATCTTTGTAAGCTGCAGCAGCTAACACGTCGGCTTAAGCTCGATAATTGCATTGAGTTTGTATATCCTATGCCATAAGTTGGAACTAAGAAGGATTCTGATATTTAATCTTGTTCAGTGTATTCTAGGATACCCTGACTGCAGCCACAGGCAGTACATGCTCTAAATGAGATTGGAGAGGAAATTAAAATAAATAATGTTTCAGTAAATCACATTGTCCTGGCTTAGCAGTTTCATTTTCCCTTGCTGAGCTGGTTTCAAGGAAATTAACAATCAATTTATGTTTTTTGATGGAAAGAACAATGGATCTCTTTTCCCAGATAAAGCCAAGCTTCTTCAGCTGCTAATACAGATTCACCACAGCTTGTAGAATCTAGATACATCTCCTCTCCCCCCAAAAAATGAAAAAAAAGTATGTTTATGTATGATATGTGACTTAATATTGCCCAAAGCAAACATAGTACAGTTATTATGAAAATTTTCACCATCAGAGTACACTTAAGTTAGGAAGTTAGGCTTTTTTATGATTGCTGTCTTTGCAATCAGCCAGTAGCAGCTCCTGTACTCTGCCTCGCTTTAAAGAATCAGCTAAATCTATCTATCTATCTATCTATCTATCTATCTATCTATCTATCTATCTATCTATCTATCTATCATCTACCATATTTTTCAGAGTATAAGACGCACCGGAGTATAAGACGCACCAAGGTTTTGAAGAGGCAATTTTTTTAATAAAAGTAAGTAGGTAGATAGAGGGATAGAGAGAGAGAGAGAAATACAGTACGTAGGTAGGTAGGTAGGGAGAGAGAGAGAGAGAGAGAGAGTAGGTAGGTAGGTAAAGGAATAGAGAGAGAAAGAAATACTGGAGAGAGAGAGAGAGAGAGAAATACAGTAGGTTGGTAAGGATATAGAGAGAGAGTAGGTAGGTAGGTAGCAGTGACGTGCGGTGAGGTTTATGGCTGGTAAGGCACTGACACAGTGGTGGATTTCAAATTTTTTTAGACTTGTGGACTTCAACTCCCAGAATTCCACAGCCAGGCATGCTCAGTTCTGATTTAAAGTGACAGCATTTGTTTTTCTCCTTTGAGAAATAAGTTTCCTTCTTTCTTTTTTTCTCCCTTCCCCTCCTTCCTCCCTCTCTCCCTCTCTCTCTCTCTCTCTCACACACAAAGTTGGATTGGAGGGAGTCAGGGAGATCACAGGAGGAGACCACAGTCAAAGAGCCATACTGGAGCACACACTTTCCCCCAGCCCCGGAAGGATCCAGCGCAGCTTCACTGATTACAGGTTTGAAAAGACAATGTGGCTCTGCCTGCAATCAAACTACGCTTGGGAAGGGAGAGCACTTCCCTCCAGCCTTTGCCCAATGCCCCACACCAGGAGTATGAAGTTTGAATTCCTCCCCCTCCCTCTGACCCACATATACCTTTTCCAGCTGTTTCAGAGAGGATTTCAACTCTGCTCTTGCCTGTCATCCTGAAAAAAAAGTAAAAATGTAAAAGGAAAAAGACAAGAGCTGAGATCAGGCTGAGCTAGTTGCTGCCAGAGTCACCATGGATGACTCTGCTTAGTGCTTAACTGTTTAAAAAAGCCTCTAAAAAGCTCCCTCTACAGGAGGAGGCAGGAAAATGACGTGCCTCACCCACATCAGGAATTTTTAGGCTTTTAACCCTTGCTTAACTCTGCTCGAGTGATCATAAAATCCTGAAGTCAGACTAGATGAGGCACATCATTCTCCTGCCTCCTCCTGTAGAGGGCCCTTTTTAGAGGCTTTTTTAAACAGTTAAGCACTAAGCAGAGTCATCCATGGTGACTCTGGCAGCAACTAGCTCAGCCTGACCTCAACTCTCGCCTTTTTCCTTTTACATTTCTTTTCTTTTCATGATGACTGTGGTGAGGGTCTGCCTCCCCTGCCTCACCTGACTGCACGTCACTGGTAGGTAGGTAAGTAGAGGAATAGAGAGAGAGAAAGAGAGAGAGAGAGAGAGAGAAATACAGTAGATAGATAGAAGAGGGAGAGAGAGTAGGAGGGTAGATAGAGGGAGGGAGGGAGGGAGACACACAGAGAGAGAAATACAATAGGTAGGTAGAGAGAGAGAAAAAATAAAAAGATAGAGAGAAATACAGTAGATAGGTAGGATAGAGAGAGAGTATGTAGGTAGGTAGAGGGAGAGAGAGAGAAATACAATAGGTATGTAGGTAGATAGTGTGTGTTTATAGGTAGGTAGGTAGGTAGGTAGGTAGGTAGGTAGGTAGGTAGGTAGAGGGACAGAGAGAGAGAAATAGAAATAGAGAGAAAGAAATATAGTAGATAGGTAGGGAGGGTAGGTAGGTATATAGAGGGATAGAGAGAGAGAGAAAAATGCAGTAAGTAGGTAGGGAGAGAGTGTGTATGTGTAGGTGCGTAGGTAGGTAGGTAGGTAGGTAGGTAGAGGGATAGAGAGAGAGAAATAGAAAGAGAGAGAGAAATACAATAGATAGGTAGGGAGAGAGAGAGTAGGTTGGTAGGTAGGTAGGTAGAAGAATAGAGAGAGAGAAAGACAGAGAGAGAAATACAGTAGATAGGTAGGGAGAGAGAGAGAGTAGATAGGTAGGTCAGGTAGATAGAAGGATAGAGAGAGAGAAATACAGTAGGTAGGTAGGTAAGGAGAGAGAGAAAGTAGGTAGGTAGGTAGATGTTTCCAGGTGTATTTATCCATGTTCTGGAGAAGGAAATCGCTGACAATTTGCAACACCTTTGTTTCTACTGCCACAGCACTTGATCAATCTAATTCTCATCAGTTAAAGAGCTTTCCAAAAGGAAAAAAAGTTTTTGCACTCTGCAAACCTCCAAAAAATGGCCAATTTTTCATGAAAATGGCCCATTTTTGTGAAAACGGCCCCCTTTTTTCAAATAAAAGGCATGAATAGGGCTAGCAGAGTGCTCATGCGGGGCTGGGGGCCCAAAAATGAGCCAAAATGGCCAGTTTTTCACAGAAACAGGCCCATTTTTTGTCAAAAAAATTGCATGCATACCCTTATGGAGGCTTATAGACTGCTGCTGGGGGCTGGGGGGGGCAGCCCATTTTTTGCTTATTTCTTCCCTCCCCAGCCCCCAGAAGCTTTCTGAAAGCCTTCATAAGGGTATGCATGGCCATTTTGATGAAGGGGTGGGGCTTCGGAAGGCAAAAAATGCTGTAATCGATGTATAAGACACATCCAGATTTTCAGCCCCTTTTTTGAGGAAAAAAGGTGTGTCTTGTACTCCGAAAAATATGGTATCTATCCATCTATCCATCTATCCATCTATCCATCTATCCATCCATCCATCCATCCATCCATCCATATAAATGGCTGTGTGTGTGCGTGTGTGTGTGTATTCCAGCATAACTCTGGAACACCTCGAGCAATTTCAACTTGGTACAGAGATGACTTACTCTCTGGAAAAAAATACTGTGGGGGTAAGACACCCCTAACATCCCTCGGTGTGTGTGTGTTCTGTTAAGATACAGCCTGTTGTGATTTAAAATGGCTTCTACTGTACAACACAGTGGAGTTGCCATGGTAATGGCTTCCCAATACTCCCCAAGGGGGCTCCCTCTGGAAAGGGGTAAAATCCAACATTAGAAATTGTTTGTTCCAGACATTTTCAACATTTTGGTATCATTTTTCTCAATGCTTCTGGAGGCACAAGGAAAACTAATTTTAACTAATTTAATTGTCAACGAAATCAGGGCTCAGGGAGAAGTTGCTCTTGCCATTGCCTCTTCAGGAATTGCGGCAACGTTAATGGAAAGAGGGAGGACAGCCCAGTCCGCACTTATGTTGCAACTTACAGTTCATTCATTTTCCTGTCTAATACAGAATTGGGATAAATAAATACCTGAACAATACTGGGTTATGAACTAGTAATGAATAAAAATAATAAGAATATAGCAAAGCAGTAAAAACTATTAAATATGATCCATCTACCATGATTATATTTTGTCCTTCAGGGAGGCTTCTTGTTCTTAGAAGGGCTCAAAACATGGTACATATGAGGACAAGAAAAGATCAAGACAACAGTGTATATTGGAAAGAAATTAATAGGATGTCTCTGGTTCTTTTCTGCAGGAGTGATTTACAGCATCTTCATGCATCACCCAGCTGTCATTGAAAAGATAGACCACCTATTCCCAATACTCTTCTTTGGCAAAATGATGGTTGGGGAAATCATAGATGAAGCGGTTGCTAGGGAGAAAAAAAACCTCTAGTGCTGAACCAATTCAGGAATGTATACTAACGATAAAATAAAATAACATTTGATTTCATGTATTTCAGAGAATATAGTTTACTAGTTGATAACCCGGTGTTGCCTGAGTATTTATTTATTTATCCTAATCCTGTATTAGACAGGAAAAGGCCTGATTTTGTTGAACATGTTGGGATCAAATATAATTTCTAATGTTCTAATTTTCCCCCTTATAGAGAAACCCCCCTTGTGGAGTACTGTGAAGCCATTACCATGGCAACTTTACTGCGCTGAACAGTAGAAGCCATTTTATGGCAATATGGTAGAAGCCATTTTAAGGCACAAAAGGCTGTATCTTAACAGAACACCCCCCCCGGAGGAGTATTAGGGAAGTCTTACCCCCACAGTATTTGTTTCCAGAGAGTAAGTCATCTATGTACCAAATTTGGTTGAAATTAACCCCTATATTTGTAGCATGATCTTTAATAAAATAGAATAACAGAGGTGGAAGGGACCTTAGACCAGGATGGGTTCTAGCAGAGACTACTGCCAGTTTGCTCAGGGGCGTGCCGTACACGCAGGCTTGATGTACAGGCATGCATAGTACAACTAAAACTGTTCTGCACAAGCGCAGAAGCAAAAAACAAGACGATGGCGCCTACTGTGCCACCAGGAGAACCAATTCAGGGGCATGACAGGCCTGGGTCACAGCCAGTGCCAGCAACCCAGCACGTGCCAGTGACCCAGGCCACCAATCTACTACCAGTTTATCCAAACCGGTCCGAACTGGTAGGAACAGTTGGAGGTCTTCTAGTCCAACCCTTTGCTTAGGTAGGAAACCCTACACCAAATAGTTATCCCATCTTTTCTTTAAAACTTCCAGTGTTGAAGCATTTACAATGCTCTCTCTCTCTCTCTCTCTCTCTCTCTCTCTCCCTCCCTCCCTCCCTCCCTCCCTCCCTCCCTCCCTCCCTCCCCCCCTCTCTCTGTTTTTACCTCTCGCTTTCTAGATCCAAGTTAATGTCTTTCTTTTCATCATGAACCAAAGTCCAGACCTCATGATAACAATATTCTGCTCAAGAAGTATGGTAAGATACTGTTAATTTCTTCAGTGACTTTAAAAAGAGAGAAATGAAATTTGTAAATTGCAAGAAGATAGAGAAAAAATGTTTCAATGAATACATTAGATTGTGCACTTATGATATGCTGAAAGCATTAAATATAGACAAGTTACAGCACTGAGTAGTCTAGGGACTTTAAAATTTAATAAGTGTAGCTGCAGGCAAAGCCTAGCAGATGTGAGAACTGAAGAGGAAGAGGATAAACTGCTGGTTGCATTCATTGAGAACGAAAAACAATGTGTGGATAATGTTTTTTATTCTTTTTTATTACCCAATGTGTTCTTAAAGTGCCATCTATCACCCACTTCTGCTGTGAATATTAATGAAAACAGGAAAAGGGGATAGGATTTGTGATATTGCGGATATATGTATCCACAGTAATATGTAGATATTAACAAAGTAGTGGAACTAATATGTGTTTGTGTTTTATTACCCTGAGTTCAAGAAGGACATTGGAATTCATGAAACATTTTCAAAGTAGATTTTTAAAAAAACATTTCCTCTTTTTTCATTTATTAGGAGTTGCAACAATTTGGCTAGTCACACGACAGCAGCAAAATATTTTTATCCTTGCTACTATCTATTGGTCATCTGGATTATTGCAATAAATGTTCCCTTTTTCTCTGTCTCTCTCTTACAAAATCACAGAATCTTGGAAATTATGCATCAGTGATGGGTTGCCAACCGGCTTACTACCAGTTTATTTGTGCTCGCTCGTGCTTGCTCATGCGCTTGCGCAGAAGTGCCCTGGCCTGTGGGTGGAGCTGAACTGGGCCGAACTGGCAGCAACCCACCTCTGCTAAGCATGTGTGTATTTTAATTCATATGAACATTGAACTTCCTCCTCAATTTCTTTAATGTTCTTTCTTTTTTTAAAAAAATAATTTTTATTAAACAGGTTTTCTTTCTTAAAACTGTAGGTATTCCCAATAGAAATAATTCTGGTTTCATATCTATTTGCTGTTTAGTAATTTATTTGAACCATTTTCTTATTCTATTCCAATATTGTTTAGCCTTTGGGAATAACCACCACATCTGATAATACGTTCCTTGGTTTTGCCTACATTTCCAACAGTCCAGTGATGCGTTCACGTACATTTTAGCCAGACTTGTTGGTGGGAGATGTATGTATAAAATGTTCTATAGAACATTTTATACATACTTTCCTTGTAGACTATTGCCATTGACAATTTATACTGTAATTAATATAATTTATAACTTTTCCCATTTTTCCAAATCAATACTGTAGGCAAAACTTTTGGCCCAAGTTATCATAATTTCTTTAACTATCTCCTCCATTCTTTAATGCTCTTTCTAACTATTGAAAAGGGAAAGGTTTTCATAATGAAGAGAACCAAATGGAATGTCTATTGACTCTGATCAGCGAGGTTTTGCAAATGTCCATTTTTGTTCTCCGGCTGGGATAATTCCACTACGAGAAGCAATGTTGTTTTCCCCAATAAGAAAGGTGACTACCCTTTTTAGCAATTATTTTTACACACACACAGTAAAATGTGCTGAAAGCATGGATTAGAAGAACTGAAGGTAATTTCCTTCTTTTTTTATGGAATAGAGGAAAACGGGTAATTGTTATTCTAAGAGTGGTGGCAGTGTGAGATGAGAAACATTGATTTTTCATGTTTCTTTCTTTCTGTTTTCTTTAAAAAAAAAACTACTCCTGTTAGCCATCTGGATGGGAAACCAATTGGTTAGTTGCTCAGTATTTTTAAGCCAGCAGGACTGAGAGATAATTGAATGTAGGCTTCAAACTACATTGTCAGTGGAAACAATGACACCTTATGCCCATACATATGACCATAGTGTCACAAATATGTCTGGATCATAGTACAAATGAGTCAGGTTTCTGAAAGAGCACCTAATAAAGAACACCTAGGAGTAGCAAATGTTTGAATTCTTGCTGGCTGAGCCAACTCATTCATATCAAACCATTTCTAAATGAGCAGAAGTACAGATAATCATTTGTGGATCTGTTGTTTCCACAGTGAGGTTGGACAAAGATATTTCATTCATGAATATGAGTCACTCTATTGATAAATACCTTATATCTTATAGTAAGCAAGTTACTGGGTGTTCAGTCACACAATACAGAATTCTTTTTACTCATTTGCTCTGTTCTAGCATATTAGGTTAGGCAGAAAGGCAGAATGAGAGAGAGAGAGAGAGAGAGAGAGAGAGAGGGAGGGAGGGAGGGAGGGAGGGAGAGAGAGAGAGAGAGAGAGAGAGAGAGAGAGAGAGAGAGAGATTTAGTATGGTCTATGACACTCAAGAGAATAATCTAGGAATGTTTACTATCCAAGTTGCAGGCAGGTACACCAAATTGAATGTTTTAGGAATAATTGAACATTAGTGAACTAAAGTGAGCTATTTAAACTTAGATAAGACCACATGAAAGAATAAAGTAGGAATGATATTCTAAAATGATGTCTGTAATTACATGCTCAGCTATAAGCCAATAAATCAGAGAATAAATCAATGGAAAATTGGAATGCCAAACTTGAAGTAATAAGAATTTAAGAATAGTCCTGAATGATCAGATCCAGGCCTATGTAGCCAGTAATCTCACAGAATGACTCACCAGATGATGTAAATAGAAGATCCGCTCCTAACTAGAATAATTATACTAGTTATGGATGGAACTATCCTATAGGAATTTTAGAAGCCAACACCATATCTTGTGGCAGTGTATTCCAAAGGCTCATTATATACTATATGAAGAATTTTTCCTCTTATCTGCCTTTTATTTTCTACTAGTAATTTTCATTGGGCAGATAGCTTTAATATTGTGGGGGATGACTGTTCAGTTTTACTTTAGCATACATACTTTTATAATTTCAATCATATATCTTTACAAGGGTAGTTTTTCTAAGCTAAACAACTGCTGCATTCCTTCCTCAAACAACCCAATTAAGCATTTCCAGATTATAGGTTTGTTATGGATTATTGGGGATGCACGCGCGCACGCGCGTGCACACATACACACACACACACACACGGATATGAAAGAGATTAAGTATGCCAGAAAATAGGGCAAAATAATATTAGTGTAAGAAATATTGATAACTTTAATATGCAAAAGTGAATCTGAGAAGATACAAGAATAGAATAGAATAGAATAGAATAGAATAGAATAGAATAGAATAGAATAGAATAGAATAGAATAGAATAGAATAGAATAGAATAGAATAACAGAGTTGGAAGGGACCTTGGAGATTTTCTAGACCAACCCCTTACCTAAGTAGGAAACCCTACAAGAAGATATAAAGTGCCGAGGTGGCTCAGAGGTTAGGGTGTAGTACTGCAGGCCAGTTCAGCTGACTGTTATCTGCAGTTCAGCGGTTCTAATCTCACCGGCTCAAGGTTGACTCAGCCTTCCATCCTTCCGAGGTGGGTGAAATGAGGACCCAGACTGTGGGGGCAATATGCTGACTCTGTAAACCGCTTAGAGAGGGCTGAAAGCCCTATGAAGCGGTATATAAGTCTAACTGCTATTGCTATTGCTATAAAAGACATTGAAAAATCAAATGGCAAAACAATTCCATAGAATTTCAAAGAGTAGTGATTTAAGAAAAGCTATTATTATAGGCAAGGAAAATTGTGGGATGAAAGACTTGGGAACAAGAATGACATATGATGACTGATTGCTGACTTTCAACTTCAAGCAAAGAATGATAAGAAAGGCTATCTCAGCCAAAGCTGTGAGCAAATGAAGGAACCTAACAAGAAATAGTGAATGAGAAATATTTTTTTAGCAACAGAGATATTACAGGAAAATGTATAAAGTAGGAATATTCAAGAGCAATCACAGAAGAAATCTAATAAAGACAGATGAGATTAAAGGAAATTGAAAAAAAACCAATATTGAATATTGACTGTGATTTTTTTTTTACATATCATAAATGATTAAAAAATTGTAGAGAGAAAACATATATTTAGGAAGTGACTTTACGAGTAAGTGAGATGTGACAGAGATGAAAATAAATCAGATGTCAAACTGGAAAACACCAAGTGCAGATTAAAAATCACTGAAATTTGAAGCTGCAAGACAAAGGACAATTAAAGTGTTAACAGTTCTATACCAACAAATATAGAACAACCCCAAATAGCCAGGAAAGTGGAAAATATTTGTATGTGTTCTATTTTCGCATTTGTACATTTTATTTATATATTCACAAAGACACGCATACACACATATACAAACAAACATACATACATACAAATAGAACATGGAGAACAAGAATAGACCATAAGGCGTGAAATGCCAAATAAACAGGTTTTAGATCGATGGTACCAGATTGATGGTATCAGATCAACTGGATAACACAAGATTGCTAAAAAGAATGGGCAAGGGAATAGAAGAGAGAAAATTTACCTTTGCTTCATTGACTATTGCAAAGCCTTTGAGTATACAGATAATACCAGCATGTAAATCATTTTCTGTTTGAAACATTTATTTGCAACCACAGGTTTTAGCAAAATTCATATATTACAGCGATCAATGTCACTTCAACACTTCCCGTTTAATATGAACAACACTGTTTGTCAGCATGAGCCAGGCTTTGTATTTTCCTTGCGACCATCACAAAAAATGCAGCTTGTTTTGTTACATGTCAGACAGTAGGAAATAGACTTTTTTCTTCTAAACTAGACTGATTCAATTGGATTAACAAGGGCATAAAGAATGATTCTTGATAAAGTATGCAATGTAATAAGTAAGGAGTCAAGACTTCTGTCTGTAAGTTGTTACAAATGCTTAAGAAGTAAGAGGTTGGTAATGCTTTGTATCTTCCCTTTAAATAGGCTATTGACATGGTTTAAAAATAAAGTTTGGTAAAGGTTTGTCTCAAAGAATGTAAGAGATTGTAAATAGTATGACAATTGTTGTCTTTCTTTTAAAAAATTGATACCAATTGTTGGAAGAAATGTCAATCTGGGTTCAGTTCCAAGTGGGGAGGAAGACACTGGAAACATGGAGACTGCTTGGAAGGATGGTTTTAATGGTGAACTGGACCACATGATTTGCGGTCCTGGGCAGTTAAGCACATGGTGAGTGAGTGAGAGAGATTTATATCTTTTCTTGGGCTTTGAACGTGCTTCCTGTTCCTGTGGCAAGGGCATGTACTCTGTTTGGTTGTCAGACTCCCATAGGGCCATGCAGGGGTAACCTTGTAGGTTATCTTTAGTCCCAGGCTTGGTTGAATCTTGATGATGTAATGAAGAAGGTTGTGTTCTGAAAGGGTGCAGGGTAATTCCTATTATGACTTAATGGCTTTTTCCTGGTTTGGATCTTGAATGAGGGCTAATACTATCATGTCCTGAGGGTGAAGGTCTTTTGTTTTATAGATAAGCTGGCCCAGCCTTTTGTCTTGTAGCTAGGTTGGCACCAAAATATCTGCTGGGGGTCAGGGAACTGAGGCTCTGAGTTTTTGCCTATAGAAACATGTTTCTCCTTTAGGGAAAATATAATATTCTGCCTTTTTAATATTTCCTAGAATATTTCATTTCTGTAGGAGAGGGGTGAGTGCTAACTTTCTACACATTTAACTATCTTAAGTGTATATACCTGTACTCTATCTTGTCTAAAATCTTTTAAAAACAATAGTGCATATTAAGTATAAAGATAAAGGTTCTCCTTGGACATATGTGCTAGTCATTCCCAACTCTAGGGGGTGGTGCTCATCTCTGTTTCAAAGCTGAAGAGCCAGCACTGTCCGAAGACATATCTGTGGTCATGTGGCCAGCATGACTAAATGTTGAAGGTGCACAGAATGCTGTTACCTTCCCAGCAAAGGTGGTTCCTATTTTTCCTATTTTTCTACTTGCATTTTATATGCTTTCAAACTGCTAGGTTGGCAGAAGCTGGGACAAGTAACGGGATCTCACTCTGTTACATGGCACTAGGGATTCAAACTGCCAAACTTTCTGATTGACAAGCTCAGCATCTTAGCCACTGAGCCACCACGCCCCAGTATACAATACTACTATACTAAGGCTGATGAAAATGCAGGGCACTTAATTATTCTTTTAAGGAATCGCTGCAATATACAGTAAGCTACTGCAAGAACTCAGCCTGGAGAAACAGTGGTTCAAAAGAGACAAAGGAATGAGTCAAGAATGTGCATTGTCCTCATTTCATTATACTAGCAGCTACCAAAACAATTAACAGATGCTGACTGCCCTCTAATCACTAAGCATTCAAGTTTCATCTCCTTTGCAGCAGAAAAAGCCCAAGAAGAAAGTAGATCAGACTGTTACCACCATTTATTTAGAAAAGTAGAATACTCAGAGGAATTCTTGGGTTATAGCCTTAACAGCCCTAATAAATGCTACTAATAGGTGTTCTGAGAGAGGCTGTCCTTTGGATTAATTGCTTCTACTGTACCGTTCCGATTGGGAGGAGGAAAATACATTTACGGTGAATATATCAACAGGAATGCTGGGCTTGGAAGACATGGCTACTGGAATCCAAATCGGGGATCAGAATGTTAACAGATTTGGATGTAAAGCACACATCATTTTGCTATCCAAACATGTAGACTTAGAAGTGTTTGTTTTGGAGACAAAAATTGAAAAATGAAAAAAAATCTGGCTAAATGTTAAATAATAGGAAGTCTAATTGCCCATTAGATAGTAAGAAATATTCCAATTCGAAACAGATATATCCATCATAGAATCCAATATTCCCTTTCCTCACCTTCCCCACAGTGGGATTTATATCAATAAAAACAGAGTGGTTTGCTTGTTTCATTTGGACATGGCTGCCATATGCAACTATGTCAAATCTTATTTTTGTATATTATATTATATATTTCTTATTATTATTTTCTCTATATAAAAAGGCTGCATGTATGTATGTATGTATGTATGTATGTATGTATGTATGTTCCAGCATTACTCTGAAACGCCGTGAGCAATTTCAACCAAACCTGGTACACAGATGACTTACCCTCTGGAGAAAAATACTGTGGGGATACGACACCCCTAACACCCCTCAGGGTGTATGTTCTTTTAAGATAAAGCCTGTTGTGTCCTTCAATGGCTTCTACTGTACTGCCATAAAATGGCTTCTACTGTGCAGCACAGTGGAGTTGCAATGGTAACAGCTTCACAGTACTCCACAATGGGGCTTCCTCTGGTAAGGGGGGAAATCCAATGATTAGAAATTATGTGTGGTCCAGAATTTTTCCCCTATAAATAAATACCCGGGCAACGCTGGGCTATCAGCTAGTAGGAAATAAAATTGGATCACACTTTGGCATAACCAATAACTAAAATGGAGTCATCTTCTCCCCCTGCCCGCAAGATAAATAGAATTCTCTTCTGAATTATGTCACTCTGCCTTGGGATTCAAACTTTGACCTGTTCAATGGCATTTCAATATGCTGTAAAATGGAATCCACATGGCAGAATCCAATGTTTGACAGCAGTTATGAATATGAAAGCAATTGTTCCAGTTAGACTACAATAGAGAGGAAAAAATCTAAATAATAGCCCTGTCAATAGGAGAGCCAAGGTTGTTGTTTTTTGTTTAATTTAATTGAACATAGATGAACATAGAATATTGAATTTAATAGATTCAGCATGGAAGCAGGTAATTTATTTTGTAGAAGGAATAAAAGAATTCTGAAGGTACTACATACTGTATGTATTTACATATACTGTATGTACCTTCACATTTCTTTTGCTCATTCTAAGTAAATGCAATCAAGTATGATAGAGTTCCCAGCAGTAGGATAAAGATTTTTTTTAAAAGTTAAACGATGCATCAAACATTTTGGTCTATTTGAGCATAAGATGGAAACTTTGCTGAGTCTTTTAGAGCCAAATTAGTATTTGCAGAGACACACATTCCAAAGTTCTGTTATTTCATTTCATTTATTTATTTGATTTACTGTATTAGCCATTTGCAAAATAAGAAATACAGCAAATCCAATTTATCATCTCCAAAAACTTGTTCTGACATAATAAATAATGCATTTGATATAAAAGGGGAAATAAATCCTTAATGACAAAGGGGAATAGGTTTTTAACAAAACTAAAATTGCTAACTTTATAGAAGCTATTTTTGTGTATGTTCCAAGAAATTATTTTCATTTATTCCAGTTTAACCCTAAGCAGTGTACCAGTAGACAACAAATATTGATAGGTTTGGCAGATATGTGAACTTTTTTCTATAGCAAAATGCATTTGTTTCTAACCAATTTAGTTAAAGAATATTACTTTCATAATTATAACCGCAATCTAAAATATTTAGTATAAAATGCATTTAAAATATTTAGTATGGCTGGGAGGAGCCAACGTCGCAACAATACATTGTTGGATTCGGCTGTTAATATTTCTTAGATTGTCTTAGATGTCTAATGTTTATTTTCTTAGCCCGTAATTAACTAATTTGGGATTGAGGGGAAAGTCCTATAAATCTTATTAATAAATCATTGTTTAAAGACGGTTATAAAGTTATAATATTGTGTGGGCCTGGAGAGGAGAGGAGAGATAATTAGTAAATAACCTTTAGTTAACTACAATAATAACAATGAAATGTTAATGGACAATATTTAATGATACATACAGGTGTGTTATGGGGGGGGGGGGAATGCTCAGATATCCTACTTAACCGAATTAATTTTAGAACATGTCATAAAGGTGTAATGGTATTGGAGATTTATTGAAATTGCAAATGAACGCCAGTAGGTGGTTGTGTCTTCTAATATAAATGATTCTAGATAAAAACATGTTTAAACAATGGTAACCAAATGAGAATTATGGTACAGAGATAGTAAAATATATAACCTTTCTTTCTTGATTTAAAAAGGACAACATGATTTGAATGAAGTATATGTAAGGACTGTGGAAGAAACGCACAAAATGTATTTGTAACCAATTGATATGCTTTCAACAAGATGTAATGAAAGATGATTTCTTTTCTTATTTTTCTTTCTGTTTAACTAAAACAATAAAAAATTTTCTCAAAAAAAATATTTAGGATGGTTTACATAAGAAATGCTGCACAAAGCATTTGAAAGAGGTTCTTTCCAAAGGGCAGTGGTGTAAACCAAACACCTCTCTTTGAAGCATTAATGTTCCATTAACCTTTGCAAGGTTCAGGTGGCTGCTTCAAAATTATTCACAGCTTTCTTTGCACAATCACCTTGTTGCACTGGTGATCCCATTGGAAGTCAGCATGCAGACAATCAGGGATAGCTTCTAAAGCAGCTTTGCTTGAACACTTTGAAGATTATGAACCTTATTCATAATCTACAAAAATTCCCACGGATTCAAAGTAGGTAAATGTATTGAAATCAGCAAAGGGATTAGGTAACATAATGCTTGAAACTGGCTATAAATACCTTGACTCTCAGTTGTCAGTTATAATTTAAGGTAATACTTTCCTATTGATTTCCCTTTTTCTGATATGAATGTTTGTTTAATGGGGAGGATACTAATCACTTACTTGATACCACAAAAATGTCTATGTGTTCACATTTTTTAATATTTAGGAAACATATTTTCATTCTTAGGTTCAGAGATTTCCATCACCAATTTTTTTTATTTATGCTCAGAAGTTTTTTGAACTACTCTTTTGGAAAAGTTTGTCCAGCACTAATAAAAAGGTAACTCATGAGTTCATATGGCTCAAAAGAGTCATATCATGAGC
Source organism: Thamnophis elegans (assembly GCF_009769535.1). Classification (NCBI taxonomy): domain Eukaryota; kingdom Metazoa; phylum Chordata; class Lepidosauria; order Squamata; family Natricidae; genus Thamnophis; species Thamnophis elegans. The sequence continues at coordinate 67,653,154 of NC_045547.1, forward strand.
ATTTTTTGCTTTTGAAATAATAGATCATTATACCATTATAATCATCCAATAATAGATGTAATGGACCTAGTGGCTCAGTGGCTAAGACACTGAGCTTGTTGATCAGAAAGGTAAGCAGTTCAGCGGTTCGAATTCCTAGAGCCACATAACAGAGTGAGCTACTATTACTTCTCCAGTTTCTGCCAACCTAGTAATTTGAAAGCATGTAAAAATGCAAGTAGAAAAATAGGAACCATCATTAGTGGGAAGGTAAAGTGTTCTATGCACTTTCAGCACTTAGTCATGCTGGCCACATGACCACAGAGATGTCTTCGGACAGCACAGGCTATTTCGCTTTGAAACACAAATGAGCATCACCTCCTAGAGTCGGGAATGATTAGCACATATGTGCAAGGGGGACCTTTATCTTTACCTAATAATAGATGTGGACAGACAGTAAAACTAAATTTATTTATATTGGTTGAAGAAAACGATCATGTTGTATATAGCTTACAAAGGTCAGAATAAGCATCAAATGGGGGGAAAAATGATGATGGAGAGAAATTCATAGTGCTTCATGAAGCTGACCTGGATGGAGCCATTTTTTTACTGCCTCATAATTGCCACTAACTTTGAAAGGGGGAAGGGAAGGTGGAGGCAGATAGACCGGCTATCAGTCCAAACAAAAAGTTTTCTTGTAAGAACCAAGGTCATCCCAACAGATGGCAGATGAGTGACCAAGCAGCCTTCCAGCTACTTTCATTGTACACCTGGGAAGGGATTGATTGCTCTTTTGATTAGGGAAAATCCATGGGATCCTTTAGAGTTGGTTTTCACTAGCTGTGCCAATATGATGTGTGCAATAAATATGTTCTTTGAGGAATCTACCTGCCTCGGAGTTCTGCTTTGGTGGATGCGTTACATGGAACCCTGACATTATGTTTATTTGGCAATGGTGGCTTTAATAGAAGATCTAAAGACCAGATTGGGGACAGATTGTGATACACTGAATACTGGCTTGATGCCAGTATTTTCGTATTTTCATAATATGTGTGCAGATCCAAGCAGTGCGGCTTTTTGCATTTGACTGATGGTGATTTTGTCAATTTTTAACTGTTTTAAATGTAATTCCAGTGCTTTTGGAATAGCACCCAGTGTGCCAATTACCACTGGAATTACCACTGCTGGTTTGTGCCATAGTCGTTGAATTTCAATTTTTAAGTCCTGGTATTTTGCGATTTTTTCATGTTCCTTCTCAGCAACCCTGCTATCACCTGGTATTGCGATGTCTATGATTGTGACCTTATTTTTCTCAACCAGTGTGATGTCTGGTGTATTATGCGCCAGTATTTTGTCTGTTTGTATGCGAAAATCCCACAAGATCTTGACCATCTGATTTTCGGTGACTTTTTCAGGCTGATGTTCCCACCAGTTTGTTGCTGTTTTAATATTATAATTTTTCCACAAATTCCAATGGATCATTTGTGCTACTGAATTGTGCCGCAATTTATAATTGGTCTGCACGATTTTTTTTAAAGCAGCTGATTATGTGATCAACAGTTTCATCAGCTTCTTTGCAAAGTCTGCATTTGGCATCATCAGAGGATTTTTAGATTTTGGCCTTAATGGCATTTGTGCTGATAGTAGTTTTTTGTTCTTTACTTCGATTAATAGATGTTCTTGACTTTCTTTTAAATAATCAGCCAGTGCATGTTTTTCTTCTTCAACTGTTTGCTTCACTTGTAATAATCCTCTGCCATCTGATTTTCGGGACAGGTAAAGTCTATCAGTATCACCACGTAGATGTAAACTGTAGTGCATTGTCATTAGTTTCCTGGTTTTTCGGTCCAAAATGTCCAAATCAGCTTGTGTCCAGTTAACTATACCAGCTGTGTATCTTATAACTGGTATTGCCCAGGTATTTATGGCCTTGATTGTATTTCCACCATTCAATTTAGATTTCAAAATTTTCCTAACTCTGTTGGGGTACTCTCGCCTGACAATAGTTTTTACTTCTCCATGCTTGATGTTATCCAACTGCAGAATGCCTAAGTATTTGTAGGCTTCATTTTCATTGCACTTAATTAGTTGGCCATTGGGCATTTCAATTCCCTCACATGCAGTGATTTTGCCTCTTTTTATGGATACAGTGGCACATTTTTCCATGCCAAACTGCATTGAAATATCGGTGCTGAATACTCGGACTGTATTTGTCAATGATTGGATTTCTATTTCTGACTTTCCATAGAGTTTCAAATCATCCATATATAGTAAATGCGAAATTTTTTCAGCTTCTTTGGCTGTTTGGTAGCCTAATTTCATTTTTTTTAAGATTACTGATAGTGGGATCATTGAGATGATGAAGAGAAGAGGTGAAAGTGAATCACCCTGGAATATTCCTCACTTGATATTAACCATTCCATTGATCTCATTCCCTACCGCCAACTCAGTTCTCCATTGTTTCATTGCCTTTTCAGTAAAGGATGTAATATTTTTGCTAATGCCAGTTGTTTCTAAGCATTTTATGATCCAACTATGTCGCAGTGAGTCAAATGCCTTTTTGTAATCAATCCAGACCATATTCAAGTTCGTTTTTCTGTTCTTACAATTTTCTAATATCATTTTATCAATTAGGAGCTGATCTTTTGTGTCCCTGCTTCTTCTTTTGTTGCCTTTTTGCTCTACTGGCAAGATATTGTTTGTTTCCAAATAATCCATCATGTTATCTGCAATAACGCCTGTGAGTAATTTGAAGGTTGTTGGCAAGCATGTTATTTGTCTGTAGTTTTCAGGTGTTGTTCCTTTAGTTGCATCTTTCTGAATCAAGTATGTTTTTCCAATTGTCAACCATTCATCAATTTGGCCCTTTTGTAAAATTTCATTCAGTTGCCTGGCCAATATTGCATGTAAACTGGTCAGATATTTGAGCCAGAAACCATGTAATTGGTCCTTTCCAGGTGATGTCCAATTCTTTACCTTTTTTACTCGATTTTTGACCATCTCAGTTGTTATTTCTAATACTTGCATTTGTTTGTTGCCAATGCTTTTCTCAAAGTCACGTATCCACTTTGCTTCCTTATTGTAGTCCTTTGCATTTTCCCACAATTCTTTCCAGAATTCAACTGTGGCCTGCTTTTCTGGTTTTTCACTTTTGGTGTCACCATTCACATTAAGACTTTGATAAAAACGCCGTTGGTCTGATCGAAATTGCTGATTTTGTTTATATTGGATGATTTGTGTCTCATATCTTTCAATTTTTCTAGCTGTTGCTGTTATCCGCTGTTTTACAATCTCTACAGCTTCATTGATGTTTCTTGTATCCAATCTGTATCTTCTGATTAGCCGATCTATGGTTTTGTTGTTTTTAAGCCGTTGCTCATGCATGTTCTTTAAGTTACTAGCATCTGCCCTTAATTTTTTGACTTTTTGTTCTAATCGGATTTTCCACTTTGGCTTTGATGCTTTTTCTGTTGTGTGACTAGGTACTTTGATTATTCTTTCTTTGAATGGGAATAGGAGGAAGAGAGGGGATATTCTCAATTAGAAAACTGTAGGAAACTGAGGTTATATAGTTGGGTATTTACCTTTGTCCCAATTGCTATTTCTGATTTATGTGTTTCTAGGTAAGTAATGTATTGCCTCTACGGAAAAGTTTTTAAAGCATTCACTGATAATTGATTGCTAATGGTACCATTATCTATGCTATGTCACTCCGAATGCACTAGCACCTACTGAGCACCTACTAATGATAACTGTGCTGGTCACATAAATATTTGTGTTGTTTAAGAGGGCTTTAATGACTAAAGTAGGAAGGCCTCAGTATTGGCAGTATAGGAAAAGCACTATGCTTACAAGAGAACATAAATCAGCCCCTGAGGACAATATAAGGCCAATATCCTGGCATAAAATGGGAATTGTCAAGTCATTTAGTGACTGTGTAAATAGCTCAAAGTTCCTTTAGTTCTTGCTGCTATTTATTGTAACAGTGCAAAACAGATAACTGGATGTAGTAGGGATCCTACAATGTCAAACATAGTTACCCATGATCTTCTGATTTCAAGCACAAAAAACATTTTGGCAGACACATTGAGGACCTAGATTCTAACTCTTTTTTAAAAAAAATTGATTGAATAGCTAGCAGCAATCTGAAATCTTTATTGATGCAGACCTGGACACTGTACAATATAAGCTGCCACTAAAGAATTGCTAAGTCTCGTGAAAAAGGAAGCTTTGTATCTTTTGAAAAGCAGAGATTTAACAATAAATAAATAAATTTATTAACAATAAATAAATCTAAGGCATTTAACTCATCTTATAGGACCTAAGACATTCCCATTTATGGTCCAATTATGTTGATTCTCCTTCTTAAAACAGATCTTTGCTTTATAGCTTTGTTTTCTCTTTGCAGTATAAGACAAACACTCAAATAGTTTTTTTTTTTTTTCAGGTCAACTTCAGTAGCAACAACAGCCATGATCTTCAATAGTTGCTAGTTTTATAGGTGAAGTTCTTCTGTTGACTCTGCTAATACCATTGAATTTATATTAATAATAAATGGAAAATGAATCTCAATACAACTTGCTTGATCCATTTCTTGCTTGATTCCATTACCCTTTGGAACGAACTCCCCGTGGAGATTCGTACCCTCACCACCGTCCAGGCCTTCCGCATAGCCTTGAAGAACTGGCTAGCCCGTCAGGCCTGGGGATGAAGATAGTTGCCCCTCCCGAATGATGAATGCATGTTGGTTACTGTTTTTATTATATGTGTCTTTGTTATTGTCTGCATTTCCCCTTCCCTGATTTTATGTGAGCCGCCCTGAGTCCCCTCAGGGAAAAGGGCGGCCTACAAATGTCAATAAAATCTATAAAATCTATAAAATCTATTTCTGAATGGAAATTTGTGCAGGCAGATGGCCCCAAACGTCACATTTAAACTGCCACTGAATATTCCTCTGAAGTATTTCAATTAAGAGGACTAATTAGAATGGGAACGTATTTTAAACTTTAACTTTATTTCCAGAGATCAAGCTGAATGCTGATTTATATTCCATGAAATTTCTCCAAGTGAAGACTGGGTAGATGGGTTCCAACTGTTCATGTAATATATATTGATACATACTTGCATCTCAGTCAAATACTATCCTGTTTAACCAGTATAGCAATTGGTAAACTAGATGATTAGATCTATGTCCTTATAAAAACAGATATAAAAGAGATGATAGATAGATAGATATAGATATAGATATAGATATAGATATAGATATAGATATGGATATGGATATGGATATGGATATGGATATGGATATGGATATGGATATGGATATGGATATGAATATGGATATGGATATGGATATGGATATGGATATGGATATGGATATGGATATGGATATGGATATGGATATAGATGATATAGATATAGATATAGATATAGATATAGATATAGATATAGATATAGATATAGATATAGATATAGATAGATATAGATATAGATATAGATATAGATATAGATATAGATATAGATATAGATATAGATATAGATATAGATATAGATATAGATATAGATATAGATATAGATATAGATAGATATAGATATCTATGAAGTTAACTCTCTTAGAAGAATGAAATATTTTAGGAAATATTAAAAAGGCAGAATATTTTCCTTAAAAGAGAAATAGAAATCTTAAGACATAAATTCAGTCTCAGCTTCCTTCCCCCAGCTGATATTTTGGTTACCTACAAGACCAAAGACTGGGGCCAGCTTATCAACAAAACAAAAGACCTTCACACTCAGGACATAATAGGATGACCCCTCTAATCATCTAGCAACACCACATGGCACTAGGGGAGATTGCATCACCCAGCAAGGTTCAACCAAGCCTGGGACTCAAGGCAGCCTACAAAGTTACCCCGCATAGCCCTCTGGGAGTCTGACAACCAATTGAATAAGGCCAAGGCCCAAGAGAGGGTATAAATCAATCTCTCCTTCTCCCCCCCAACCCGCAATGTGGTCAGCTACCCAGAATCACCCATGTGCTTGGTGGTTCTGCTTTACCATGAAAACCATCTTTCCAATCAGCCTCCATGTTTCTAGTGTCTTTCTCACCACTTGGAACTGAACCCAGATGGACCTTTCTTCCAACAATAAATAGATAGATAGATGATAGATGATAGATGATAGATGATAGACGATAGATAGATAGATAGATAGATAGATAGATAGATAGATAGATAGATAGATAGATAGATAGATAGATAGATAGATAGATAGATATAGAAGTAGGTAGGCAGGCAGGCAGGCAGGCAGGCAGGCAGGCAGGCAGGCAGGCAGGCAGGCAGGAAGGAAGGAAGGAAGGAAGGAAGGAAGGAAGGAAGGAAGGAAGGCTGTATTTAACACTATAACTTTGTTGTTATTGTTTTTCCGCTGTTAACCTCATAGCATGAGTCTGACAGCTGAGTACAAATTGTCTTTTATTGTGAAAATCATAAGGAGTTTGCTTTAGGGAACTTGCAATGGAAAGAAATACACTAGTTTAGCGTGTTGATATA
>NC_045547.1:67662180-67807593 GCF_009769535.1 Thamnophis elegans
ACCTTGAACTGAACTCAGAAGCTACATGGCAATTAGTGCATGCTCATTACTGACCTTCCTGCTGCACTCTGGATGAGCTGTAGCTTCTGAGTGATCAAGGCAGACCAATGTAGAGCACATGGCAATAGTCCATTCGTAGGTCACTATAGAGTGGGTAGTTATCTGGGGTGTTCTCCCAGGAATGAGTGCAATTGATGAACCAAATGAATTTTGCAACCTCAAAATGAATAGGGAAAACAAGAGCAGGAAGACCAGCCAAGAAATCCTAGAAGACAATGAAAAACCACTTCCATGTCATGCTAACAAAAGTAGCATGTATATGTCCATAAAAATCACCTGGAATTTTATTTAATTTGGGAATCATGTTTGATTATAGTTCCCTCTCTCTCCCACTCTCCTTCTCTCTGCATAGGGTGTATCTGTCTGTCCTGTCTTCCTACCCCTCTCATCTTCTATGTCAACGTGCTGCAGGGTCAGCAACCTGGACCAAAAACAGAAAGACTTACCATAAGTTTTACTCTTCTCTTAGGTATGGAGATCATATTGTATTGAGCTAATTGTTTATTTTCAATCCAAAAATGGAAAATAAACAAGCTTCTGTATACCTCCCTCCCTTACCAATTCACACAGGACAGTTATACTCAACATATATTATAGTTATAGGTATCATAGTTATGTACAATATATCATGGGTAACATTGTACTGCAAACTAGGGCATTCAAAACTTTTGCTGGACCAATTCTCAAACATAGCTCGTATGCCTGGAATCCACACTGTATTTTGGACATTAATACAATTGGGCAGGTCCAGAAGTATTTCATGAGAAGAGTACTCCACTCTTCTACTCACAATAGAATCCCTCATGCCACCAGGCTTGAAATCTTGGGCTACGCTAACTAAGGTCTGACCTAAGCATGGTACACAAAATTGTCTGCTACAATCTGTCCTACCTGTCAACGATTACTTTAGCTTCAACTGCAATAATACATGGGCAAACAATAGATACAAACTCAACGTAAACTGCTCCAAACTCGATTGCAGAAAATATGACTTCAGTAACAGAGTGGTCAATGCCTGGAATGCACTACCCAACTTTGTTCTTACATCTTCAAACCTCCATAATTTTAACCTTAAACTGTCTAATGTGGACCTCATCCCTTTCCTAAAGGGTCTGTAAGGGGGTGTGCATAAGCGTACCAGTGGGCCTACTGTCCCTGTCCTATTCTCCCCATTTATTCATACGCATTTCTATGTTCATGTCCATGTTTATACTTATACCTGTTATCTTGTATATGTTTGACAAACTAAAGATAGATAGAAATATAGATAGATAGATAGATAGATAGATAGATAGATAGATAGATAGATGATAGATAGATAGATAGATAGATAGATAGATAGATAGGTAGATAGATGATAGATAGATAGATAGATAGATAGATAGATAGATAGATAGATAGATAGATAGATAGATAGATAGATAGATAGATGATAGATAGATGATAGATAGATACTATCCAACTATCTAGCTAAAATCATTATTTTCTATCCAAAGTAATATTATATAAGTAATTTCAGTTTTTTAAAAAACCTACTGTATTTATTGTTACCAAGTGAACAGGCCAAGAACATTGACCATATAATGCCAGACAAATGTTAATTTCATGTGCAAATATTATTTGTTTGAATACTTCTTATTGCTCTTTTAGTAAGGGCACCTAAAACTATAACAAAAATAAGCATAGAGCACTAAAATCAAATAAATGGATAAAATGTCATAGTGAACAGCAGCTCAAAATTAAAATGTGGTCTACATTAACACTGTTAAAGTTGGGGACAATTTATCTTACTTTTAAAAGAAATTTCACCACTAAGATTTGGTGGTAGGAAAGCCTCCATTTCATATTTTCTATTCCTCTTTTGGGAGTTAAATATGGACTGGGTTCTTCACAGGTGATAACTAGAACCCTACAGTCTTAACCTTGAGATATAAATTGGATGCTTAATGTTCTCTACAAGGCAAGGTACCAGAGAATAAATCTGCTTCTTGTATTGAGCACTGCAGAGTTTCTGAAGCATTTTTGAAGCCCACTCTAACTGGAATGCATTTTGCTAATCTCCCATAAATTTCCCGGATGCCTTTATTTGTATTACATAAAGTGCAAGCCATTTCTATGATATTCAAAGGTCATCTGTTGTTCCTTTACAGGAGTTTTATTTTGTGAGGCTTTAAGTAACACAAAGTGGAGCACTGGGTTATATGATTCTATGGTAGGGCTGTGTAAAATGCTCTTTTTTTTCTGTAAATGTGTTTTTATTTTCCATTTCATTTCGTACAGTCACATATATACTGTGCATAACTGGGGCCATATAACATTAAACAATAAACATAGCCATTCCTCTAGTCAACAATACCCCCCAAAATAGAAACCCAATGTACCTCTTCGACCCTCCATACACCCTTTCTTTCGCCCCCCTCCAACTTTCCATCTTCCCTCCAACATTCCCCTCTTCCCTACTTCCCCTCCCCCTCTACCACTCCTCTCTCCCAGTCTACTCCCTCCCTTCCTTCTCACCCTCCCTCCCGTCCTCTCTCCCACCCTCTCTACCCCTCTTTCTTCTATCCCTCTACTCCTCCCTTCGGTGTATTTCTACTATCTATTAATATATTCAGCTTGTCCTATTTTTACAGTGAAATTAAAGAGCAACAGTATACAAGTGCAGTCACATTACTTTAAAATCTAATGTAAAATGCTCTTGAATAGATTCTTCCACTACTACTGATCCTGAATGATTATTTATTTATTTATTTATTTATTTATTTATTTATTCATTTATTTATTTATTTATTTATTTATTTAATTTATTTATTTATTTATTTACTCACTCATGTACAAAATAACAAAAATAAGAATAAACATGCCTAAGAACACAGGGTATGGGTACAAATAAATGGGGACAGTAGGATAGGGATGTTAGGAATGTTGGTATGCTTATCCATGCCCCCACTGACCTCTTAGGAATGGGATAAGGTCAACAGTAGACAGTTTAAGGTTAAAGTTATGAGGGTTTGAGGATTTAATAACAGAGCCAGTAGTGCATTCCAGGCGTTGACCACTCTGTTGCTGAAGTCATATTTTCTGCAATCAACTTTGGAGCGGTTTACCTTGAGTTTGTATCTATTGTGTGCTCGTGTATTATTGCGGTTGAAGCCGAAGTAGTCATTGACAAGTAGGACATCGTAGCAGATAATTTTGTGTGCTACACTTAGGTCAGAACATAGGTGGCATATTCTAGGTTCTCCAAGTTCAAAATGTCAAGCCTGGTGGCATAAGGTATTCTATTGCCAGCAGAAGAGTGCAGTACTCTTCTCGTGAAATACCTCTGGACTCACTCAGTTGTGCTAATGTTCAATATACAGTGTGGTTTCCGCTTCCACTTCTCAAATATAGACGAGCTTTATTTGAGAAGTGGTCTAGCAAAGATTGTGTATGCCCTAGTTTGCAGTACAATATTACCGGGGAAGAATCTTTGCAAGATTAGGTTAACAACTCTTAATGTCTCAAAAAGCTTCTTGTGATAATCAGGAGATTTAAGCCATGCCTCAGAATGAAGGTTGTGGTTATTGTGGATGACAAAGTGAGAAAGAATTTGGAAAAAGTGAGTGAGGAAAAGATTCCTGGATGTGCATATTCTCTCGTATGCACTATACACAAATTCATGGACAGAGAGTGGGGGAGGGAGGAAGGGACAAGTAATGGGAGCTCACTCCGTTATGCGGCGCTAGGGATTTGAACCACTGAACTGCCGATCTTTCTGATCAACAAGCTCAGTGTCTTAGCCACTGAGCCACCGCATCCCTGTTATCTGTTAGGAATGAACAAATAAGCCCAAGACAAAGCCAAAAATTAATTTATCATAATCAGTAGGATTAACCAGATCAAATATAAACATAAATCCAAAAGATAGTTTGTGACTATAAGAAGGAAAGAAAGGAGAAATCTGTTGTAGTTTTTACACTACAAAGAACAGAAATAAAATAAAAATAATGACGAGGGAGTGAATTTCATGAACCCTTAGTATTTGTGGCTTGTGAAATTAGAAGGCTATGTTTAGTTCAACATTCTTTGAGATGATGTATCTGCTAACAATTGGGTAGAGAGGAAGCAAACATTCTGAGAAATTTCAGTCCAGTCAAGTGATCATTACAATTCTTTAAATAATTTATTTTGATGGGTATTATAAATAGCCATACATAAATAAATAAATCGTGTATGGAGAGAGGAAAAGCCTACTGTTTACTTGTTCAATGATTAACACATATTAAATGGAGGGTTAAAATGGATAGAACCCAGAATTTCACAGGACTTCAACACTAAAAAAATACTTGTTTATTTCATTATTTGTTCGTTTGTTTGTTAGTTTGCTGTCCATCTCACCATGGAAATGATTATTGTGGCTTACAATACCAAAATGAATAAAAGAATACACTATAAAAAAAACACTATAAAAATAAGAATGATCAGCTAATACTAAAGGATGGGGAGAGAGGGAGGAAGAATGAGCAAGGGAGGGCTTCCAGGATGATGCTCTCCCATTGGAACCCAGGGCAATTCAAGGTCTTGGAGAAGGTCAGAAGCATGGCAGTCAGTCTTTCCTCAAGATATTCCAAGGGCAGGAACGATGGCAGAGAAAGCTCTTCTCCTGGATACTGCCAGCCAGAATTCCCAAGCCAATAGGGTCCACACCATACCTCCTCTGCCAGTGGAACAATCCCTTTGGAAGATACAATTCCTCAAATAACCTAGACCAGTGCCACGAAGGGCTCTAAAGGTGAAATTTATTTATTTCCCCAGCCTTGTTAAAATGTTAAGATATTTTTATGGTTCCAATTTTATGGTTTTATTCTTGCTTGTTAATTTTTTTATTGTATCTTTGTAAGCCACTCAGAGCTGTTATTAGCCAACATACTCTCTTTTTACATGAATAAGTACCATGAAGCATATTCAATAGCCATTGTTATAAGGGCAATGTTCTTTTGTTGCATTTAATGTAATAAAATCTGCTCACATCAGGGATAATATATGAATTTCTACTGTATACCAATGCAACCTTACATTTGCTATGCCAAGTTTTTACTAGAGAGAGAAGCAAAACTTTATAAAATCTCTTTCCAGTGAATAGAGGTATTGATTTTAAGATATTAAGATTCAACACACTCTATATTTATGCAGTACTGATTTATATTATCCATATTCAATTCTTGTAGCTTCCACGTTCCTACCTGTCAAGGAACAAAACTTTATTGGTAAGGAAACATGCAATCTAGCCAGAGGTGGTATTCAGCAGGTTTGACCAGTTCTGGAGAACAGGTAGTAGATGTTTTGAGTAGTTTGGAGAACTGGTAAATACCACCACTGACTGGCCTCGCCCCCATCTATTATCTGCCTCCCGAGTCCCAGATGATCGGGAGGGAATGGGGATTTGCAGTAACCTTCCCCTGGAGTGGGGAGGGAATGGGGATTTTACACTATCCTTCCCCTGCCATGCCCACCAAGCCACACCCACCAAGCCACACCCACAGAATCAGTAGTAAAAAAATGATTTCCACCACTGAATCTAACTATATGATGAAAAGTAGATGGAAGTATTCTGCATGTACTTAATCACAATTTATTTTTAAACCTTTCTGGATGACTGATCATTCAATCAACCATGCAACATAATATTGTCATGATACTGAAATTCAGAATTCTCACATAAACAATCTAGAACAAAAGTCAGCAATCTAGAACAAAAGTCAGCAAAAGTCAGTTAAATTCAATAATGGGACATATAACAATATTCTACTGAAAGAAGAATATTCATATGAAAAATCCCAAATACTCCCTGTATCTGCATTTCTATCTTTAAATAAATTACAGTAAGTAGTTTCTAAAATTTGGAACAGTATTTTAAAATTCCACTTGAAATTTCATTTGCCTTCTTTAATAGTCACATGACACAGTTGTAATCCACCATTGCATTTTTCCACAATTCCCATTAGCATGAAAAATATTCTCCCATCAATGCCTGTGCATCAGATTCTTATGCACACAAGTACAAATTTATCTCTGTTAAATTATTCTCATACGATTTCCTCAATGTATCAATACTGTTTGAACTTTCTGTCTTCTAGGGAATTAATTATTTCACTTAATTATGCATCATCTGCAAATCCAATACAAATTATCTCTCCTCCTTAAAGTTATCAGTGAAAATGTTGAGCCAAGAACCAATACTTTGGCACGCTTCTATATTTCATTTAGTTTTAGAAGGAGCCATGGATAACCTTTCTTTGAGCATATTTTTTCAAGCCAGCTGTTCATTTGTCATGCCATTCAGCCATACCTAACTAGCTATTTAATCAGAATGTCATTGGGTACTTTATCAATTGCTTTTCCGTGAAGTCAAATATATCATATCTGTAGCATTCAATAATCTGTTGAGATGGTTACTCAATCACAATAGGAACTAAGATTAGATACAATCAGTAGGTATTTAGAGACATCCCTTTCAAGTAGTAATAATTTAGGAGTGATTTTTGTCAGGCATCACATCTTTGTATAGCATGAATCTTTGTCGCCTCTACTCCCCACTGTCACTTTTTCCTGTGAAACTCTACTGCCCAAAACTTAATTCTCTCTCTCTGTTCTGAAGGTTGCAGATCTAAAGGGTTTTCCTTCTGCATACTTACCGTATTTTTCAGAGTATAAGACACAACGGAGTATAAGATGCACCAAGGTTTGAAGAGGCAAATTTAAAATAAAAGTTTTTGCACTCTGCAAACCTCCCCAAAATGGCCCGTTTTTTCACAAAAATGTGGCCATTTTTTTCCAATAAAGAGACATGAATAGCCTTTAGGGGGCTTGCAGACTCCTCCTGGGGTGTGGCACCCCAAAAACAAGCAAAAAAAAACAACAGTCAGGGGTTTTTTTGCAAATAACGGGGCCATTTTTGTCAAAAAAAATTGCATGCATAGCCTTTGGGAGACTTATAGAGTACTCCCGGGGACTGCGGGGGCAAAATTGAGCAAAACCATCCCATTTTTCACTCATTTCTGCCCTCCCCAGCCCACAGGAGCTCTCTGAAAGCCTCCTAAAAGCTATGCATGGCCATTTTGGTGAAGTGGGCGCGGTTTCAGGAGGCAAAAAATGTAGTATTCAGTTTATAAGAGGCACCCAGATTTTCAGTCTCTTTTTGAGGGAAAAAGGTTGAGTCTTATACTTTGAAAAATACAGTAACTTGCTTGGAGGAGAAAAGCATTTGGAAGCAAGGTCATCATTAGTGTTCAACTGACTTTTTTTTCATTATCACCTGAATCTGGTTTGGTTGAAAAAAGTTCAGGAACACAGGAAGCTTCCTGTTATAACTAAGGAGCAGATAAATATGACATTTTCAGTTAGAAAAAACACTAGTGGTTTATAAAAGATGAAAGTAACTGTTGGTCTAGAACCAATCACCAAGCAAGCTTCAAGCTTTTCTGTCTAAAAACAAACCTTAAGAAAATTTCCTACAGCAACCTGACAAAAAATTTATAATCACAGCTCAAAAAGAAGAAAGCACTACATACGAACTTTACGGAGCTCTACCATTAGTCTGTCTGTAGATTGACAATCTTCAGAAAACCTGTTCCTTCCAAACATTCTTCAAGGAATAAATATTGCTTTTTGTTCATGCAAAACATGCACTATTTTGTTATTCCTGTTACAACCCCACCCCCCCCATATAATGAATTAAAATATTGTAATGAACTGATAAATCATAAGCCTGGTGAATTTCTTCTTTTATGCTATGATTCAAATTATGAGATGAGAAGCTGTGAATTAGACAGCCTGTAATGCTATATCATCCCTTACCAAAGAGAAGGCAAAGCTATTATTTCTTTCCTTAATGGAAGTTTTGCATATACACAAACAATAAATCAGATATTGATAGCTGACAACCACAATTAAGATAAGGTTATCATGCTTGCATAGTCTGTCTCCTAACAGAAATCCAGGACTGCTGCAAAGTTTCAAATCTGCATAATATATGTACTATGCGCACCAACCATAATTGGATATATTGCTTCCAACAGTTTGCTAAAACCCTTGTATGCTTCTTGTAAACTTTGATTGATTGTCTCTATTTCACTTATGCCCTTGTGTATATCTTCAAGAACAATGCTGAAGTTCGGTAATATTAAATGTTTTGAGTTTGCATTAAAACTCCAATTACAACCTGATGCCTCTAGAAATGAAGTCTTATTTTAGAAGAAGTGATATTTCTCTCGCTGTCTTAAAATAAAGCTGAACATATATAGAGGTTCTGATTAATACTTATTGGCTAAGAAAATGGATTTAAAAAGGACTTCATCATTATGAGAGATGACAAGCAACTCACAGCAGAATACTTAATTTATTGCTATTCCAAAAGTAAAACTTTAATAATGGAAGCAATTTGGAAAACATTACAAAATGTTATTTAAATGAATGAAGGACAGAGGAGGATGGGAAAGGACATCTCCTTGATGTTTATAAACAGAAAGACTGCACAAATAGTTACAGTTTTCCAGAAAAGTTCTGGACAAAAAGAATTTTGAAAAATTTGAAGCATATGTGTCAACTTGCAAAGCATCCCTGACCTGCTCTCGAGTTGCCATAGGCAAAGGGGGATAGGAAAACTGATAGAACAGCATGGCAGCCACAAACAGAAGCACATTCCAGGCATATCTTTCTCAAGGCTGTATCCCCAGATTACCCGCAGCAGCCAGGGGGAGTGGTCTCTACACAAAAGTGCTTCATTGGAGAATGTGATTTATGACACATTCATAAATGTGAGGGAGGGGAAAAATAGGGTTATAATTGAGCCATAAATTACATGAGGTCAGAGTTGGCTCCATTTGGGTATGTGCCTGACATGTTGCTCCTAATAAATAACTGGACTTCTTTTGGAGCTTGGCTCGAGGCTCATGATTTAATTAGGGCATTCCTAGGAATCCTGACAGCATGTATTTTCATTTTTAATAGCAATTAGACAGATTACTAATGGATAGTCTGAAGGTCAAAGGCCATTTCTGCAGTTGGAATATTCAACTGCAACATATCATAATGTCTTCAGGATGCTAAAACTAATATAGACCAGAATCATACTATTAAATGCTAATTGATGTTATGAAGCATGAGTGAATACAGAAACCAACATATATGTTTTAAATTTATTTAATAAACACTACTGGCTTCCTTTCCACAGCAAGTGTGATTTCATAATAATCAGGTGGTTATCATTTTTAGCCACTTTGATTGAAATAATGATTCTACTATGTGATATGCAAGAGTAAAATGTGAGTATGAATGTGAGAGAAAGATGTGGAAAGGCAGAAGAGAGAACTCCAAAAATTAAAATACAAAGATAGAAAATAGTTTGCCTGCTTCAGTGACTCTAGGATTTATTCACCTACTCCTTTTTAAGAAAAATCTCTTCTTTGGGGAGTTATCAAATATCCATATTTGATAGTTGCTCTACAAGAGGGGTGTCAAATTCAAGGCCGAGGGGCTGGATATGGGCCACATGGTAGTTAGATCTGGCCCGCCGGGCTGCCCTGGAAACAGCAAAGGATGGGTCCATGGTACTTCTGTCAGTGAAAATGGGCTCCTGAGCTCCATTTTTGGTTGCCACAGCCTCCTGCAAACCCTCTGCCAGTGAAAACAGAGCTGCAGCCCTCCCAGCTCTGTTTTCATTGGCTGAGACTGCAGGAGATTGTGGCAGCCAAAAACTGAGCTTGGGAGCCTGTTTTTGCTGGAAGAGCACTCAGTAGCCAAAGCCACCCCCAAGTGACGCCAAGCTGGTCATGCCACCATGGCTCCTCCCGAGGTCAACACAATCCTGATTCAGCCCTCAGTGAAATCGAGTTTGACACCCCTGCTCTACAGGAATATTCGATGAATAATGAAACTAACATTGTGGAGTATTTTCACACAAAAATTTGGCTGACTTTTTTAATGTAACATTTTTAACAACAACAACAACAATAATAATATGCACATGTTTGTTATTACTTTTCAGACATTCTGTTTATGGTATTAATGATATTTATTTATACATGTAAGTAAAATAACTGCAAAGTTCTTTCTATTCTGAATTTGGATATGTCCATGTAGTTTTCTTGGTAAAAAAATATAGAAGTGATTGCCATTGCCTTCTTGCAGAAAGTTTTTTCAATTTACCAATCTAGCATGTGCATCTTATATTTCCTGATGAGCTCCAAGAAAGTGCAAATAAGATCTGAGTATAGTTTTAGGCTTTTCGAGATGCCCCGGTCATAAAGTTTTCTTCCACTTTCTGAAGCTGTATATCTACAACTATATTTATTTTTTATAATTGTACCTACATGGCCATGTGTGTCAATTTTCTCCAAGATGTATCTGTAAATCTCAGCTTTCCATATATTAATCCCTTATTCTGGAACGGCTACTCAGCAAAGTCTTACAGATATGGCTTGCCTTGATTAATTTCTGCATTGCAGGTCATATGAACCTATAAACATAAAGATCTGCCTACACAGTAAAACAGATATGAAAAACTATATGTCTTTTATATTCAGATGTTTGACTAGATACAGAGGAGGAGGAGGAGGAGGAGGAGGAGGAGGAGGAGAGTCTTCATTAAAACAGCTGAACTACAGAAAATTGAGAAAAGTAAGGTCCTACATTTAGGCAGGAAAGCCAAATGTACATATATAGAACAAGAGATATGTTTCTCAACAATAGTAACTGTGAGAGGGATCTAGATGTCTTAATGGACACTTAATTATGTTGCACGATTATGTGCAATTACTGTATGTCCAATGCATTCCAGGCTGCATCGACAATGGTATAGCATCAAGATCATGAGAAGTGATATATGCACCTTATACTGCACTAGTGAGGCCACACTTGGAATATCACACCCAGCTCTGGTTGTCAGAATAGAGACCTTGGAAAGAGTGCAGAAAACAGCAACAAAGATGACAAGAGGTCTGAAGACTAAACTGTATGATGAAACAGTTAAGAAAAATAGGTATGTTTAGCCTAATACAGAAAAGGATTAGGAGGTAACATGATAGCAGTCTTCTAGTACTTGAGGGCCTATCACAGACAAGATAGGGTCTTTGCAGGAAATTATTCTCCAAAGCATCTGAAAGCAGGACAAGAACCAATGAATGGAAGCTCATTAAACAAAGATTCAACCTGAAACTGAGGAGAAATTTTTTAACAGTGAGAACAATTAATCAACAGAGAAGCTTGCCTCCCAAGTTGTGGGTGCTCCGTTAGTGGAATTTTCAAGAAAATATTGGACAACCACTTGTCCAGGATTTATTTGTTTGTTTGTTTGTTTGTCAGTCACTTGTACAAGATAACAGGAATAAGACATTAATAAGCACACAGGAAATGGATACAAATAAGTGGGGACAGTAGGACAGGGATGTTAGGCATCCTGGGGCGCTTATGCATGCCTCTACTGACCTCTTAGGAATGGGGTGAAGTCATCAGTAGACAGTTTAAGGTTAAAGTTATGGGGGTTTGAGGATTTAACAACAGAGTCAGTAGTGATTTCCAGGCGTTGACCACTCTGTTGCTGAAGTCGTATTTTCAGCAATCGAGTTTGGAGCGGTTTACCTTGAGTTTGTATCTATTGTGTGCTCGTGTATTATTGCGGTTGAAGCTGAAGTAGTCATTGACAGGTAGGACATGTTAGCAGATAATTTTGTGTGCTACACTTAGGTCAGACCATAGGCGACATAGTTCTAGATTGTCCAAGTCCAAAATTTCAAGCCTGGTGGCATAAGGTATTCTGTTGCCAGCAGAGGAGTACAGTACTCTTCAAGTGCTGTGCCAGCAGGTGCTACAGGTAGTCAGCGATTTCCTTCTTCAGCACATGGATAAGTACACCTTGAAACATCTACCTACCTACCTACTCTCTCTCTCTCCCTACCTACCTACTGTATTTTTCTCTCTCTATCTCTCTATCTCTATCCCTCTACCTACCTACCTATCTACACGCACTCTCTATCTCCCTCCCTCCCTCCCTCCCTACCTACTGTATTTCTCTCCCTCTCTCTATTTTCTCTCTATATATATCTCTTTTCCTACCTACCTAGCTACTCTCTCTCTCCCTACCTACCTAGTATATTCTCTCTCTCTATCTCTATCCCTCTACCTACCAACCTACCTACCTACCTACCTACCTACCTACCTACCTACCTACCTACCTATCTACACGCACTCTATCTCCCTACCTACCTACCTACTGTATTTCTCTCTCTATTTTCTCTCTCTCTCTCTCTCTCCTACCTACCTACCTACCTACCTAGCTACTCTCTCTCTCCCTACCTACCTACTGTATTTCTCCTCTCTCTCCTCTCTATCTACCTACCTACCTTTTTAAAAAAAAATTGCCTCTTCAAAACCTGGGTGTGTCTATACTCCGAAAAATACCGTATTGTGTGCCCGTGTATTATTGTGATTGAAGCTGTAGTAGTCATTGACAGGTAGGACATTGTAACAGATAATTTTGTGTACTACGCTTAGGATGGCATAAGGTCTTCTGCCTTGGGCCAGTGGTTGGACTAAAAGACCTCAAAGTTTCCTTTCAGCCATATGATTCTATGTAATTCTTTGTAATTCCTTCTCCTTCCTCCTATTTCTTTTGTTTCCAAGGTACACCAATCCTAATCAGTTTGGGCTTTCTACCAATCTCCTTAGCTAGAAGTGGTTTTATAAAATTGTAAAGGTATAAATAATAGTATATCACTTCACTTTTATAAAAGTGCAACCGAAGGGCTAAATCACTGTATGGCTTTTAGTCTCATAAATGTAAGAGATTTTACAATGCTCACATTGGAAAATCAAAACAGTAAGTAGCTTGAACTTCATAAAAGAGTTCAGACAGGCATTAAACACTTAGTTACACTATTCATTACTCAGAGTATTTGCTATCTAACTGGAAAGAAATTAAGAGAGTTTTTGTTTCTTATATCTTGAGAAATTTCTGTATAAGACTTGATTTTTAAGGTCACTGTATTGTGATGGACAGCATGGTCAAGGTTTGCAACCTTACCAGCAAATACACAGAGATCCATGCCTAAAGGAGCACGAATTATCATGGACTCTGCTCAAGTGATCATAAAGCTAGAGTAAAGGAGGCCCTGTAGTTCTCTCGCCTCCCACTGCAGTTAAGCACTAAGCAGAGTCAACCGGAAATCCAGACCCTCACCACCCTTCAGGCTTTCTGCAAGCCATTAAGACCTGGCTGTTCCAGCAGGCCTGGGGCTGATGAGTTCCCAGCCCCACTTGAATTGTTGTGCCAGTTGCTTTATTTTTTAACTTGTTTTTGTCTTTGTTTTGTTGTTTGTATTCCCCCCCCCCCCCCCCAACCTTGTTTGTTAGCCTCCCTGAGTCCCT
Organism: Thamnophis elegans; assembly: GCF_009769535.1. Taxonomy (NCBI): domain Eukaryota; kingdom Metazoa; phylum Chordata; class Lepidosauria; order Squamata; family Natricidae; genus Thamnophis; species Thamnophis elegans. The sequence goes on from NC_045547.1 coordinate 67,675,645, forward strand.
CGGGAATAGGGCGGCATACAAGTGGAATAAACATTTCCAACATTTCCAAACATCCACTGTGACTCTGGCAACAACTACTTCAGCCTTTTTCCTTTTAATTATTATTTTCTTTTCCCCATGACGCTGGTGAGGCCATGCCTCCTCTGACTGCATGTCCCTGTGATGATGATGTTGGCTAATGAAATGTCTGCAAGCAATAAACAAGCTCAGAGAGCACCAAGGACTGTACATTTCAACCCTGAGCTACAAAGATTCTCTTCCATTAGATCTCATCTTGCAAATTTAAACATGGGGGAAAATGTATTTTCTACAGTGTTCCTATGTGGCAAGTTGGTGATGTTCTTTCATTTTTTTTTCAACAATTGGGATGATAAAATATTGATTAAATTGAATTCTTCGGCTAAAGGGATACCACGGTGGATACAATTTTCCCTGGAAAAACCTTCATGTAGGATTTTTTTTCTTGTTTCTTGCTGTTTCAAGTTATAAAAATGCAAAAAAAGCAGATGAGACCACCACATATATGAGGAACCATGGGGATTTTAGAGTAAAGGTTGCCATTTGCCTTTGGTATTAGAACAATAATATCCTTATTTTGGTGGCATGAGGGCACCCTTTCCCCCCCTTCATATTCAAAGGTGCCCATTTAATTGTGAGCAATATAAGGCTCACCCCTAGCACCTATCCACACCTAGATAAAATATTAAGGCCGTGTCATGAAACACTGATTGTGATGACTTTGACTGCTACACATATATATATCCAGGATCCCAATCCTTGTGCTGAGGCGTTGAGGAGCTGAGGTGCTGAATTGCGGAAGTGTTGAGAAGCTAAGGTGCTGAAGTGCAGAGGTTCTGAAGTGGGGAGGTTCTGAGGTGCTGAAGTGCTGAAGTACGGAAGTGCTGAAGTGCTGAGGTTCTGAGGTGCTGAAGTGCTCAGGCGCTGAAGTGCTGAGGAGCTGAGGTGCGGAGGTACTGAAGTGCTGAGGTGCTGAAGTGCTGAGGAGCTGAAGTGTGGAGGTGCTGAAGTGCGGAGGTTCTGAAGTGCAGAGGTTCTGAGGTGCTGAAGTGCTGAAGTGCTGAAGTGCGGAAGTGCTGAAGTGCTGAGGTTCTGAGGTGCTGAAGTGATCAGGCACTGAAGTGCTGAGGAACTGAGGTGTGGAGGTATTGAAGTGCTGAGGTGCTGAAGTGCTGAGGAGCTGAAGTGCGGAGGTGCTGAAGTGCTGAAGTGCTGAAGTGTGGAGGTGTTGAGGAGTTAAGGTGCTGAAGTGCGGAGGTTCTGAGGTGCTGAAGTGCTGAAGTGCTGAGGTTCTGAGGTGCTGAAGTGCTCAGGCACTGAAGTGCTGAGGAGCTGAGGTGCGGAGGTTCGGAAGTGCTGAGTGCTGAAGTGCTACAGATCTGAAGTGCTGAGGTGCTGAAGTGTGAAGGTGCTGAAGTGCTGAGGAGCTGAGGTGCGGAGGTTCGGAAGTGCTGAGGTGCTGAAGTGCTACAGATCTGAAGTGCTGAGGTGCTGAAGTGTAGAGGTGGCTGAAGTGCTGACTTCTGAGGTGCTGACGTTCTGAAGTGTGGAAGTTGCTGAAGTGCTGAGGTTCTGAGGTACGGAAGTGCTGAGGAGCTGAGGTGCGGAGGTGCTGAAGTGCTGAGGAGCTGAAGTGCGCAGTGCAGAAGTGCTAAAGTGCTGAGGTGCTAACGTGTGGAGGACCAGCGGATCCTGGTAAGGACACACTTCTGGAATTATGGTCCAGTGGGTCACAGGTCACACTTCTAGAGCTGAGATGCCATTGCCCACCTTGCACCAAGCCTTGATGACATGTTTGCTTTCAGTATTTAGTGAAATGGGGGGGGGCAGACACCTTGATGGATGTCTGTAAAATCTTGTTGCCAATCCCCATTTTAAGGCAGATAAATCATAGAATCATATAGATATCAAGAAGACTTCTGCTATTTGTCGACCTCCGTTCTGATCAAACTTTGAAGAAAAAAAGCTGCAAACCTCAATAGTTGAGCTTGTTTTGCATATGAAGCTCTCATCGCTATTGCAAATTTTGTTGATGCAATTGTGATGTCATGCGACCTCACAAAATGTACTGTGAGGAAGTAACTTGTTGGGATACCTTTGCAGAGTGGCATTTGGGAACAAAGTGAGAACTTTTCCCACACACTAAATCAAAACATGTACCTCTAGAAATTGTTTGAATTGTTTGTGTCTGTTGTGGTATGAAAGAGAAAACGTTCTTTGAATTGAAAGGGTCTTCATGGGGAATATTGACGGCCAGTTATATAGATCATTTGAGATAGTTCACAGATCCATGGCTGCATCCCAGTGGTGGGATTCAGCCAGTTCACATCTATCCAGGAGAACCGGATGTTAACTTTATGAGCAGTTCGGAGAACCGGTTGTTGGAAGAATCTCCTTTTGTTTTCTACTTTACAGGGCTAATCCTGTAAGGAAGGCAGGAAGGAAACATTCTGGTGCTGTTTCTAGCCTAATCTTTATTGCCCTCCTTACAGAAACTGCCTCGCTGGTTAACCCTAATTACATTGTAACAGCTAAGGTGAAGCGCCCATCGACCTGAGTGATATTGAGTTGGCCACACCCAAAGAGTCACATGACCACCGAGCCCCGCCTACCCAGCTGGTCATTAGGCAGAGAACCGGTTGTTAAATTATTTGAATCCCATCACTGCTGCATCTCCTACATTGTAGGATTTACATTTTAAAGCAATGTTAGTTTTGATCTTACCTGTTATAATCTGTTAATGTTTTATTTCATTTAGCTGCCTAGTGTTGCCTTAGGTCAGATGGCCACATATAAATAGGAAAATTGAATTCGGTGGGGTTTAGATAGGTAGGTGTAGCTTCTAGGAACAATTGAAGGGTGAAAATTGCATGGGGAACAGGAATGTCTCTTACATGTTGAATTGTCTATCCATCTGCTTTCATGAAAAAGGTCATAAACTTCCCCTGTAAGTCATAGGAGATTGAAAAGTAGCTTAAGGTTATGGGACCTTATCAATTGGAATAGAGATGCCAATATTTAGTTGAAAGAAAAAAAGGAAAGGGGAAACTGCTGGGGAGGGAAGGGCAACGCGTGTCCTAAAGGATCAGAGTATAGGAAATTTGAGGGCAAATGTAATTAACCAATCATGTCCTATTCTAGACATTGTCTCTCAAGTTTACATTCCAATTTTTGAAATAAAAATGTCAAAGCTATTCTGCCTTGTCACCTATTTCTTTATCTTCTAGTTTCCATCACTGATTTTACGATGGAAAAAGATCTGTTGAGAAAATTAAGAGAAACATGAAGTGTCTCCAAAAAGAGGTAAGAGAAAAATATTTGTTCATAGGCTGTCACAATAAACATGTGATGGAATCAGTGGTGGGATTCAGCCTGTCCGCACCTATTCGGGTTGTTAACTTTCTAAGCAGTTCGGAGAACCGGTTGTTGGAAGAAATCTTATTTTGGTTTTTCTGCTTTACAGGGCTAATCCTGTAAGGAAGGCAGGAAGGAAACATTCTGGTGTTGTTTCTAGCCTAATCTTTATTGCCCTGCTTACAGAAACTGCCTCTCCGGTTAACCCTTATTACATTGTAACAGCTAAGGCGAAGCCCCCAGCGACATAAGTGACATTGAGTTGGCCACGTCCACCTAGACACATGACCACCAAGCCCTGCCTACCCAGGCTGGTCATTAGGACAGAGAACCAGTTGTTCAATTGTGTTGAATCCCACCATTGATGGAATGTATAAAAATTAAGAAAGACAGACAGGCATATTAGGTAGTTAGAGACAGACAGAAAGAATATTAATTGTGGTTTCTGTTACGCCATGGTTAAGGCATTAACCTGCAAACTCAGAGACCGACATTTCTTTGCCCCACTTTAGAAGCAAAGCCAAGTGGTCACCCTGAGCCAGTCAGCTTCTCTTAGCCCTAGGAAGGAAGCAACACCGAATCACTTCTGAAAAACCTTGCTAAGAAAACTGCAGGGATTCATCCAGCCATTCCCTGAGAATCATTAAAAACTTTGGGTCTTTGGTCATTGCGGAGGAACGATCAAGACTTCCTCTTCTGTCATCTACCACCGAAGAACGGAGACGTGCTGAAGTAATGTATACTTGTAGCTCATCTTAGAATATATTTATGAGAAAAATAAAAACAAATGATTTCTTCACAATTGGTAATTGTGAATAATGCATGTGCAGCATATTTTATAGAGTATATATGTTCGCTTATATTTCTACTATATGGATGAAATCCATACACACACACATCTATTCAATACAAACTAGTTTATTTGAAACTTCTATTCAAGAACGGCAATTGTCAGAGTTCATGCTCATTCTTGGTTGGCTCCTTCTTTGCCACATTAGCTAGTTTCTTTGGCCACATACAACACCAATGGCAGTGAAATAAAATGTAGATGATTCAGATTTTGTTTGAACCACCGTGTTTGCGTTTCCTAAAGAAATGAACTAACACTAAATCGTTCTTTTTCTATCCCGGTGTGAATAACCTTTATTGCCTGTATTGAACATCTACAGCAATAAATCGGGAGTTGCACATTTGTGCTCATCTTGACATGGATGATTTTAATATGCACAAATATGCTTGTCTACACCCCAGACTTTTTTCCTAAAGAGGATGTTTCAACGAATATCTTCTTAACACTGACATGAGAGAATTTATGGAAAACAAATTCATGTAATTCTTCTCATGACCATGAAATGAAGGAAATTATCAAGCAAGTGTTTAAAATTCATTTTGTTTTTCATTCTTCATGGAACTGCCAGGTTTCCCGGAGTCCAGAAAAGCACATGGACCAGAACATCAGTTTAAAGATGCGTTCCCATCGGGTAAGCAACCTAGCATGTGAGGAATCTGTTGAGAGTCCAGTACTGAGAGACAATTCATGTCATAAGAAGAGGTGAAGAAGCCCAGTGGGGGTGATGGGGTGGAGGTAGGGGGTAGTGAGTGGGCTGATATGGAAATATATTCCTGACTTGTGATGTATTTTGGCTTCTCTAGATTGTTCAAACAAAAACAGAAAAACTAAAAGGAGATCTGAAGAGAACAAGGGACCAGAGTTATATGTAAGTCTTTGCATAGTTCATCACATCTTTTTATAACCCTATTCAGTTCACAACTTTCAATACAACATTCATCATTTGTCCATTGGCAATGGGACTGGCCATTTATGAAGCAAGTGATGGAAAATTATATTATAGTAAAGCTTGGGAAAAAAGGGTAGAATGTGTTGTAATTGTATCAAAAGGTTTATAATTCAAGTACAACCCCCCCCCCCCCCCAAGGGGCCTAATTTCTCTCTGGTCTTCATAATTTGCAGAAAGACAATGGAAATCTCAAAACTTCTGGCAGAAAAAGAGGAGCTCAAAGTCCAATTCAGGAGCTTATAAAGGAAATCCACCAACTGGCCAAAGAAAAAGAGGAGCTCTGTGAAGAGTATAAAGAGTAATAAAGAAAACATGAGCAGGTAAAAAAATGTAGATAGCCACCCTGACTTTCTCTTCCTTTCTCAGCTATTTCAATTAGTTTTAATTTTAAACAAGTTTTATAATTCAAATTAAAAAAACCTAAGGGAGCTAATTACACTTTGCTCTTGATATTTTACAGAAAATTAGGTTCAGAGGAACTTCGGCAGCTGGAGAAACTGAGGGCAAGAGAACAAGAGACTCCGCTGCAAAGCTCAGAAAGAAGCTGCAGAGAAAGCAGAGCTCCTACATGAGAATAATGATCTCAAGGAAGAACTTTATAGGTGAGAAATATTTAGATAGCGATGTTGACTTTTTCTTTCAAATTCAGATTATTTATTAGATCCCTTAGGCCAGATATACTGGATAAAAAAAATATTCCATTCATGTATGTATGTATGTATGTATGTATGTATGTATGTATGTATGTATGTATGTATAACTGAGTAAGAGAAGAGCAATAGTTATAATGGAATCAATAATAATTAGTAATTCAAGTAACAAATTAAGAGGGCTAATATCTATCTGGTCCTCATAATTTACAGAAAGGAAGCAGTGATGTCAAAACTGACCGTAGAAAGTGAAGAGCTCCGAACAAAACAGAGATTCTGACATTCAAAAATATTGAACTTACCGATGAGAAAGAGGAGATCTTCAGAGCGTATGAAGAAATACTGTACAGGTGAGAAATTTTTAGATAGCCACCACAAAATACTTCTTCCAGAATTTCATATTAGGGTCTCCTTATCTTAGAAAGCTTGGAAAAACCTGACATTCTCCTTACTTTAGAAAGAAATTACAAACTATGTTTCTTATTCTTTTACATATACAAATCTAGGAGTTAGTCTCATGGAATGGGAAGATACGTATAGAAGAGACTTTTCAATCTCTATCCCCAGTGCCCAACAATATTTATATACTTCAGAGTGAGAGTTTCCTGACATCAAAGCAGTTCCTGTTATTTTAACTAAGAATACTTTGTTGTTGACCCAGATTCACAGCTAACATTCTGATTTTTTTCAGAAAGGAACTACTGAGGATAGGCCACTGCACCTTATTGACAGACAGAGACCAGATGGAAGACAGAGAGAAGCTCAAGAGAAAATGAAGCCTCAGATGGCGGAATATCAATTGAACCCCAAATGGCTTAAAGCTTTGGTAGACAAAATTAAAAAATCTAAGGAATCCGGGTCAAATATTCTGAGGTGGCTGCAGAAATCCTCAAACTCCTAAAAGAGGTTTCCTCTGAACGGTCAAAACACACCCTGCCAGAATGGCTTAAAGCATCTGCCACCAACCTCCCAGAGGAATGTGCTAAAGCAGCCAGGGAGGATGTGAATGATTGGCTAGAAGCATCAATAAATCATCTCCAGGAAAAAAGGCCAGAAACGTGCGAGTTAGATGTGAAGGGATGGCTAAAAGCATCTATTATAGGCATTCAACATCTACAAAAGTTCAAGTCAGAGTCTTGTGGAAGCCAGAAAAAAAAAGGGATGGCTTGAAGAATCAATAGAAAACCTGAAGAAGTAATGTCCTGAAGGATCTGAAGAATATGTTAAAATGACTTTGAGGATCCTTAGAAAGCCTGTCCCTTTCTAGAGAACCTAGACCAGTTCCTGAAAAATGTCTTCCACAATCCTTGAAAAAACCTGGAAGAGGAAGATCCTGAGTATCTAAACAAGATGCCAACAAATGGCTTGAAATAGCTATAAAGAATCTTGAGGAAGAAGGACCTAAAACGCCACTCCTAGATACTCAGGAATGCCTTGAAGCCTGTTATTAAAAGCATTCGGGATCTACAGTAAGTCCAGATGAGAAGGTTTGAAAAATCAATAGAGAACCTCAAGAAGCAATGTTCTGAAGGAACCGTGGAAAATATATTTCAATGGCTTCAAGGATCCTTAGAAAGCTTTGCATTTTCTGAAGAACCTATACACTTCTTGAAAAAATGCTTCAGCAATCCCTGAAAAAACTTGGAAAAGGTCTTGCAACATACAAACAAGTGACAAAAATAGCTTGAAATATCTGTAAACAGCTTCAAAGAGGAAGGACCGTGAAGCATCCCATGTGGTCCTCAGGAATAGCTTGAAGCATCTATTAAGGGCATCCTGGATCTCAAATAATCTAAGAAATAAAAAACAAGAATGGGGAAGATGACGGAGAGAGTGATTTGGGTAGAACTTGCTTGCTCTGAAAGAACTGAAGGATGGATGGATGGCTTCAAACATCTTTAGCAAGTTCCAGACAGCCTGGTTCTACTGCATCCAAAAACAGATATGCAAGCATAGCTACAAACATCTCTGCAAAAACTCAATCAAGAATCCCCAGAAGAAGCTAAAAACAATCTGGAGGAATTGCTCTAGGAATCCAGAGAAAATGTCCTGAAGAATCCAAGCAATAGGTGAATGATTAGCTTGAGATAGCCTTAAATGACTTCCAGGAAGTCATGAAACTCCCCATCCATTCCATCTTGGTATATACTTGTCTCTCATTTCTGCTGCTACTAGTGTTATTGAGATCAAGATGACTAAAATGAACAAACTGGAAATGTATCAGCAAATATTTATTCTTTTGGTTTTCCAGAACTTCTTGGGCCTTTTTGGAGTGAGTGACATACTGTTTTACTAATGGACTACGGTATTCCAACGTGAGCTTCATAACCAATGAACCCTTGTCATCAACAATTTTTATTATTGTGGACTTCCATTTGGGTGTTCCACATATCCCGGCTGATTCTACTCTGATAGGAGGTCTTTAGGGTCACCCTGGAGAGGTGGCGAAGAAGCAAGGGATTACTTGATTCCGGGAGATAGGCAGCTCTCCTGCTTGATCCCAGGAGCCCTCGCGACCAGTGGAGAAGAGAGACAGCCATTATGACTGGAATCAAGCTGGAGTAACCGAGCTGAAGTGGTGTGTGAAGAGAGGATTGGAACTGAGTGAGATGATTTTCAACTTCTTTATTAGAGACCCACCTAAATAAAAGAAGTTTTAAAAGTCTCCAAAGTGCAGAAAGTGGCAAGTTAATACACGGAGAAAAATTATAGACCCAAAAGAGAAATCACATTTAAAGGAAGAATATGAAGTTTTACAATATAGAAAGACTGAACTGGAATTTTGTTGCTTTTAAAGTGACTTTGATTTGCCTGCAATATTGTTTGATTCTTGGAAGAAATTGTAAAAATAATGTTGTTTTTTTTCTTTTTGTTGAACATTGATAATCAGCTGTTAGAGCTCTCCCTCATCTTGGCACCGAAAATTACAGTTGAGACACCATCTACCGGCCAAAGAAGATACTATATTATTATATGGTTGGAAAGAACCTTGAAAAAAATGAGTTATGAAAAAAAAAAGAAAAGTCAAGAGTGATAAGAAGAGAAAGAAAGTGAAAGGAAAACAACTTCTGGAAGGCTGTCTTTTTGTTTCCCCTTTTTTATCTACTTGTTTTTTGGTGGCAAAAGTCCAGTCAGAGTCTTGAGAAAGCCTGAGGAAGAGATGGTTTGAAAAATCAATAGAGAACATCATGAAGCAATGTTCTGAAGGAACCGTGGAAAATATATTACGATGGCTTCAAGGATCCTTAGACAGCTCTGCATTTTCTGAAGAACCTATACCACTTCTTGAAAAATGGCTTCAGGAATCCTTGAAAAACTTGGAAAAGGTCCCGAAACATAGATGCCAAAAATGGCTTGAAATATCTGTAAACAGCTTCAAAGAGGAAGGACCGTGATGCATCCCATCTAGGTCCTCAGGAATGGCTTGAAACATCTATTAAGGGCATCCAGGATCTCAAATAATCTAAGGAATCAAAAACAAGAATGGGGAAGATGACGGAGAGAGTGATTTGGGTAGAACTTGCTTGCTCTGAAAGAAACTGAAGGATGGATGGATGGCTTCAAACATCTTTAGCAAGTTCCAGACAGCCTGGTTCTACTGCATCCAAAACAGATATGCAAGTATAGCTACAATCATCTCTGCAAAAACTCAGTCAAGAATCCTCAGAAAGAAGCCAAAACAATTGTGGAAGAATGGCTCTAGGAATCCAGAGAAAATGCCCTGAAGAATCCAAGCAAAAGGTGAATGAGTAGCTTGAGAAAGCCTTAAATGACTTCCATGGGGGAGGGCCTGAAACTCCCCATCCATTTCATGTTGGTGAGAAAATGCCCTGAAGAAATCGTGCAATATGAGAAGCAGTAGCATGAGATCTGGGATCAAGTTGACAAAATGAACAAACTGGAAACCTCTCAGCAAGTATTTATTGTTTTGGTTTTTAAGAACTTAATGGGCTTTTTTGGACTGAGTGACATACTGTTTTCTTAATGGTCTATGGTATTACCACATGAGCTTCATAATTAACGAACCTTTCTCATCAACAGTTGTGATTATCTAGATGCTGCCTTAAGTTGGGTGGGAGGATAAAAGAAAGAGAGAGGAGAGAAAAAGGAAAAGGAAATAAGGAGAGATTGATATGGAGGAAGGAAAGGAAATAAGGGCCAAAAAACAAGCACAATTTATGCCAAAATGCCAAGAATGGATAGACAATGGTAGAGCACAGAGAAACAAAGCTTTGGAAGTGAAAAGGAATCAACCAAAATCAGGAGGGTCCCTTGACTGCAGCATTGCCGGCATAACAATTCATCTTATGGGGAAGGGAAGAGGTGCATTATCAGGAAACCTCTCGAGACTTCCATGCCCGTCAGACAGTTACAGACCATGGTCTCGTCCACAGTCTGGGCTATACACTAAGGGCCTTTGAGTATCATCATTACTACAGGGGAGTAACTTATGGGGTTCCCAGCAGCTGGACAGAGATCATTGGACCTGAAAGTGTGGCAGCATGAATGGATTTCCAGAAAAATTGCAGACTACGGGAATCCTTTCAGCAGTTCCCAAAACGCTGCACAGCCATTTGCACTACTCAGATGATCCTGAGAATCAGGCAAACATCCAAGTGGTCTCAACAACTCTCTAAAAGAATGCAAATGACCAGCTGTCTGCAAGGAATATCAATCCTCTCCTTCCCACCACCCAATCAGAGCTGAAGAAGCTTCTTGAATGAAGAGGGAAACATCTTCTAAGACTTGATTGGTTCTTCTATTTAATTTGCCTTCTGCAGGTACTTAATAAAGCCTGAAATCTCCTCATTAACTGGTGTGTTCATTGTGTTTGGATACTCAAGGAACCATTTTTTCGGCCCCTGGGCCGTTGCCTGATACTTGGCGAAAAACACACACACAGACAGACATATAAACACATCTGATTATCATATGAAATGTATTTCTTTCAATAACAAAGTAAATTTACAATCAAACAAGGATCTCTGGTAAACAGTCTCTCACCAGAAATCAACTGGATCCATAAGGTATCTGGGGCGGACCACCAGAATGTGTCTGGCCTTGCGTGGGCATCCCAAAGCAGGCTGCAGCACTACCAAACCATCAACTCACACTATGGCATGTGCCAAGGATAGGAAGTGTTGCCTGTTTTTCTGCCCAGTGACCTCCCTGTCTGAGGAAAGATGCTGGAGAGGAGCACAAGCCCCTTGCCACTTGGTCTGTGAGGGAAGAACCCAGGCTCTGCTCTCCCCACGTGAAACGGAGTGCATCGTCTCCATGCCAGGAGCAGCCTTCCTCCCAAGATGTTTTTCTAGAAACCAGAGTTCTGGGCTGGCTTGCTGATTCCACAGCAAAGACAGCTAGTATTTGGGCCCCAGGAAAGAAAGTCTTCCGTTCCTTTCATTCTAGGTTAAGCTGAAAGAAAAGAGCTCACAAAGGGCCACATAATACTGTACTACACCCACTCCTGCCAAATGATCTCACCTAATGGTTTCATCTACTGTTGGGATTAAAAAGGAGCAGCAACAAACTCTGGACACTCGGATTCATGCTATTCATATGCTTGCCCAGTGCTTGGAGGCTTTGAATTTCACCATAGGGAGGAACGGGGTCCACCCACCTCAAACCTGGCTCTCAGTGGGGTACGCGATCCTCAAGAGACAGCCGCTAGGCAGTTTGGGTTTTCTCTGGACTCACAACTATTGTTCCAGGAGCGGCTGATAAATGCCTTTGCACAAAGCTATCTCCTGCAGCCATTTTTGGACTGAGAGGAATGCTTACAGTCTGTCACAAATTGGTCCTTTCACAGTTGGAGTCATGCAACAGGCTGTCTAGCTAGTCATGTTGTGGAAACTTTCTGTTTTTTTCTTAGGCACAATACAAAGTCCTGGGCATCACTTTTCAAGCCACAAATACAGAGATCCAGGATATGTGCCTCTCTCTGAGGGTACATGCCCATCCGACCATGTCAGATCGGGTGGGTCCCTCTTGGCCCCCTCGCTTAGATGTTGTCACCCAGTGAAACCTAGTTAGCACATCTTTCCCATAGCTGCCCTGCCCTCTGAAATAGGATTATGAGATCCAGCAACCTATCTCCATCCCCTTACTGGGTGGTAAGGAGACCGCAAACAGCTGGTTCTTTCCCCAATACATGGGGTAGGTTGAGACTACAGTCCAGAAGGTGTGGTGGTAGAGGGTGGGAAATGGTTTCGCAGGTACCATACGGTGTACAGTTTGTAGTTACTATTGTTTTGTTGGTTTTATATTTTATTGTTATGCACTGACCCACCAGGCATATTGTGTATAAGATGTGTGTCCACATCAATCTCTTAAAGTGAATGAGTTCAGATTCTGGGTTCTTTTGGTCTCTGGTATGGTTCCCTGGGTTGTTTGTTTGGATCTGCAGGGGAAGAATTTCTGTGGTTTTAAAGACTGATTCTAAAACAGCAAAAAACTCTGACCGATTAGCATTGTGTATGTTATAGTTGAGGCTTTCTGGCGTACTGTGCTTCCCAGTAGAGAATGGTCAACTGAATGTGTTGACTATTCATTTGGGTTCATTTGCCTCTTTGTTTGTGGAGTTTAGCTTGAGTAGTTTGATTTGGAAGTTTGTTTTCCTTTTTTCGGCTTAGAGATGGAGTCATGACAGTGTCAACATTTTTGGGTTTGTTCCAGTTGCTCCTTGAGGTTGTTTACGGTGCATCACCATAAAACACACATCAACTAAGTAGCTTAAGAAGACAAAACCAGAGGCCATCTACAACATGTGGAATAAGCTATGTAGGACAGAGAGACAGACTGCATCCATAAACACCAACTGGCAGTCAGAAGACACATACACACAAAAACCCCTTAATCTTACAACACATACACAGACTCAACTATAGTTTCAATTGGGAAACTGTGATCATCCTAGACCAAGCCAAATCCAAAAAGAGAGATTAACACAGTGGGAAGGGACTTTGTAGGTCCTCTAGTTCAACTCCTCCCCACACACACACAAGCAGGAGACTCTACTCAGATGACAGTTGAGTTCCTTCTTGAAAGCTTCCAGTGATGAAGCTTCCACAACATCTTAAGGCAAGCTATTCCATTGGTTGATTGCTCTCACTGTCAGAAAATGTCTCCTTATTTCCAGGTTGAATCTCTCCTTGTTCAGTTTCCATCCATTATTTGCTGTCTGGCCTTCAGGTGCTTGAAAAACAGCTTGACCCCCCTTGTCTCTGTGGCAGCCCCTCAAATATTGGAACACTGCTATCATGTCTCCCCAGTCCTTCTCTTCATTAGACATTGAGCCATCCAGCAATGGACACATAGAGATAAATCACATTTATACATCATTCAAAAGAGACAATAAAAAGGCTAAGAAGGAAACAAAAAAGACTAGAATGAATCCTCTCCAGTAGTCTACACCCTTTTAAGCAGGGATTAACACCAAACAACCAAACCGAAAAGAATATCCTAACCAAGGAGAAATCATACCCCCAACACTGACATGGCAAATTACAAGTAGTCCTCAATTTATGGCCATAATTCAGACTAGAATTCTACTGTTAAGGAAGGCAGGTGTTAGGTTGATTCAAACCCAATTTTATGACTTTTTTTGCCATGGTTCTTAAGTGACAATGGTAGACCAAAAACAAAAAGGGATGACCAAGATTGTATATACATACACCTAACCTAGAGAGCAGCTCACTGAAGCAAAGAGATCCTTGGAAACTAGGAATTATGCCAGTGAGAGCTGGATGATTCAGGAAGATAACCATCAAAGTTAAAGAGTCCTCAATGATAGCCTATCAAGAAATCTCAAGCCAATGGAATATGTTCGAGGACTGACAATAGCATAATTGGCAAGGAAAAAAAAGAAAGAAAGAAAAACAAGAACTATTAGAGAAGAACTTTAAAAATTGGAAGCGGATCTGCAAAAAGATCTATAAAAAACCAACATAAAGGGAAAGAGAGATTTGAGAAAACATAACTTAATTTGAAGTTTTGAAGAAGAAATGGGTCAGAAAATTAAAATAGCTAAACAACTTTTATTTTGACAACGCAAACAAGTGTGGTTAGCCCACAAACTAAAAAAAGAAAAAGAGAAGAGAATAATGCATTAATTACAAGATGAAAAGGGAAACATACAACACTGGAGGGAAGAAAAAAAATATAATACAAAATTTCTTTTAATATTATACAGCCATGAAAAACATACCCACAAAATAACATGAACAATACTTAAATAACATAATTTTTTTAAAAAAAATTGGGGAGACCAAAAGAGAAATGTTAAATGGAAAAATTACAATGATGGAATTATTACAGGCAGTGAAGATCCCAAAAAATAACAAGACACTGAGCCCAGATGGAATACCTGTTGAATTCTATAAGAACTTACAGGAACTAATAGAAACAGTAATCCTGGATTTGTATAATGAAGCACTTACAGAGACTAAATTACCAAAAACATGGATGGAAGCATACATAGCACTTATACCCAAAGAAGATTCGGACCATCAAGAAATAAAAAATTACACACCCATTTCATTATTGAATACAGACTAAAAAATGTTTACATCTGTAATTGTGGAATGATTTTTAAAAAATACTAAATGAAACTATTCACACAGATCAAAATGGATTTCTACCGAAACAACAATTGAAAAATAATATGAGAATAATTATAAACACACTAGAATATTATGAAGCAGAGCCCAGGAAACAAGTTGAACTGATTTTTTGGATGTCCAAATGACCTTTGACAACTTGAATTGGCAATTCATTACTACACAATTAAAAAACAGGCAATTTGGAAGGAAATTTATGAAGATGATAGAATCATATATTCAATTCAAATGGCAAAGTACTAATAATGCAGATGTTACAGAGAAATATAATATTTTGAAAGGCTTAAGACAAGGATGCCCCCTATCACCCTTATTATTTATTTTAACGTTAGAAGGGCAACTAACGGAAATTAAACAGGGACAAGAAATAAAAGGACTAAAAATTGAAAAAGAAGAATATAAAGTTCAGGCGTGGCGGATGACTTACTATTCATTTTAGAAGAACCATTAGAAATGGGGTCCAAATTAATAGGAAAATATAGAGGAATTCAGCAAAGAGACAGGACTTAAAATCAGCAAGAGCAAAACAAAGATCATACCCAAAAAAATCTTACTAAAAAACAAGGAAGAGAATCAGAAGAAATAATGGGCATGCAGATAGCAAAAAGAAAAAAAAAGAAAGAAAGAAAGAAGTGAAATATTTACCGTATTTTCACCCATATAACCCTCCCACGCAAATAACCCACCCACGCGAATAACCCGCAGGTTGTCAAGATCGTGTAAAATATTTTCCGTATACCCCGCCCTCTTATATAACCCGTGACGAGTAAGCCATCGGACCTCCCCATTAAAACCAATCGGCAAACATTGCATTAGCGCTATTCCATCGGACCTCCCCATTAAAACCAATCGTCAAACATTGCATTAGCGCTATTCCATCGGACCTCCCCATTAAAACCAATCGTCAAACATTGCATTAGTGCTATTCCATTGGACCTCCCCATTAAAACCAATCGGAGGAGAAAGCCTGGGCGAGCTGGGGAGGGGTTGGAGGAATGGAGGAGAAGGGAAACTGCTGAGATCGGGGAAGGGACGGGAGGCAGGAACGCAGGAGAAAGCCTGGGCAAGCTGGGGAGGGGTTGGAGGAACGGAGGAGAAGGGAAACTGTTGAGATCGGGGAAGGGACGGGAGGCAGGAACGCAGGAGAAAGCCTGGGTGAGCTGGGGAGGGGTTGGAGGAACGGAGGAGAAGGGAAACTGCTGAGATCGGGGAAGGGACGGGAGGCAGGAACGCAGGAGAAAGCCTGGGCGAGCTGGGGAGGGGTTGGAGGAACGGAGGAGAAGGGAAACTGCTGAGATCGGGGAAGGGACGGGAGGCAGGAACGCAGGAGAAAGCCTGGGGGAGCTGGGGAGGGGTTGGAGGAACGGAGGAGAAGGGAAACTGCTGAGATCGGGGAAGGGACGGGAGGCAGGAACGCAAGAGAAAGCCTGGGCGAGCTGGGGTGGGGTTGGAGGAACGGAGGAGAAGGGAAACTGCTGAGATCGGGGAAGGGACGGGAGGCAGGAATGGAGGAATGTTTGACGATTGGAACATCCGCTCTACATGTAACATTTAGAGTGAAATCTTATGGAGATGTAAATACTATCCCTCCAAACATCATATGGATTCAGAAATGCATTTTTTTAAACTACAAAAACTTTCGGTAATGATACCATTTCTATTTAATTACTCTAAAATGAGGTATTATATACCAATCTTTTATGAAATCATTTTATGGCATGTTGTCCTTATTTAGGGAAATTGTTCATTTTTTTAATCATTGTAAAGCTATTTGATACTGCCTCAACTCAACTCACAAATATATTTTTTTCCTATTGAATTTCAAGATCTCTCCCTTGAGTTGAGTTCCTCCAACCCCTCCCCAGCTCGCCCAGGCTTTCTCCTCCGTTCCTGCCTCCTGTCCCTTCCTCGATCTCAGCAGTTTCCCTTCTCCTCCGTTCCTCCAACCCCTCCCCAGCTCGCCCAGGCTTTCTCCTCCATTCCTGCCTCCTGTCCCTTCCCCGATCTCAGCAGTTTCCCTTCTCCTCTGTTCCTCCAACCGCTCCCCAGCTCGCCCAGGCTTTCTCCTCTGTTCCTGCCTCCCATCCCTTCCCCGATCTCAGCAGTTTCCCTTCTCCTCCGTTCCTCCAAACCCTCCCCAGCTCGCCCAGACTTTCTCTCCTCGTTCCCGCCTCGGGAGGAACGGAGGAGAAGGGAAAGTGCTGAGATCTGTTTAACAGATTAGTTAATCTGTTAGTCGCTGTCGTGTAAATATTTCCATATACCCCGCCCACTTTTATACCCCGCGGGGGGCATGCGGGGTAGGTAAAAAACGCATATTGCCCACGGGTTATATGGGTGAAAATACGGTAGGTATTTGGTTAACAGGAAAATGTCCAACAATCAAAGAAGACAACTATAATAAGACTATGCAATGAATAAAAAAAGATTTGGAAAATTGGAAAAACCTGCAACTTTCACTTACAGGAAGATTAGCTGCAGTTAAAATAAATAATAAAATAAAATAATGTTTCAATGGTGTTCTAGCCCAAGCTCCAGTATCACATCATAGTGGACAGTCATTGGTTGATTTGTGCACTAGAGGGGATTGGAGGGTATGTATGGTACAGAAGAACCTCTGGTCATGACCATAATTCGTTCCATAATTTTGGTTGCAACCTGATTAAGTCATGACCCAAACCTAACCAAAATTAAAGCAAAATTAATGCAACGGCCACATGAGGACGTTGTTGCTCGGTGCTTACAAAAAAATGGCCTGGAAGGGGAAATTGGCAGTGGGCATGGTTGATCACCACCCAAGTATGTGTTCGTGACCAGATTCAAAATGTTTGTGAATTTCTTGGTCAGAACCCGATTTGGTCATGATCAGAAGTGTTCATGACCAGAGGTTCTACTGTATCTGCCATGACATTGAAACCTCTAGGTGTTTTGAAAAAGGAGGACATGATGTTTGGGCTTGGTTTGCCAGAACGTATCTCCATGACAACAGGTTTGTGACTTCAGACTGACATTTTGCTGTTATAAGTACCCGCAAGACAGCTGAATTGTTGAATTGGGCCCGGATCCTCGGTTTCTGCTAACTCTTTCAGAATTTCTGCCAATCCTTCCTGAAACTGGATGTTTGGGGTGAATTTCATTCTACAAAACATGTTTTCCAAAGACGAGCATGCAACAGTCAGTCCAAAGCTTAAGAGCAGAGTCAGGGTTGTCAGCCAGTCCAAGGATCGAAGGTTCAAATGTGAAATTAATACACAGGGATCACATTTGAGCTAACCCTCCTTTCCTGCTAAGAGCAGAGAGGGAGCCAAGTCTGTTCTGTAGGCCGTCACTCCTCAGAATGTTGTTGCAGCAAACTGCCACTGTCTGATTCTTTACTCTGTTGTTAGGCAACTAACCGAATGGAACTTTCCATTCTCCTCTTTCTCCTCTCTCCTTTCATGGGCCATGACTGGTCAATGCTTCAGGAGCCAAAATAAAACAGCCAAAGGGACAAAGCACAACCTAATCTTGCCCCCTTCTGGATATAACATGGTTTAGTTAGATCACCATTAATCATAATTTGAACCTTCTGAGATGTACATATTGACTTAATTCCTTGAATAAAATTGTTGTCAAAGTGCATAATTTCCAGAACTTTAAACAAAAATGACCAATTCCACTCAAAAGCTTTCTCTGCAAAACATGCCTTGTTTTTTATGTTGTAAATATCCTAAGTCATCCAATAAAGTTTTCTTTGATTAACAGAACAATAGAGCTGGAAGAGACATTGGATGACTTCTACTCCAACCCACCCTGCTCAAGAAGAAGACCCGACACCATAACTGGCTGTTCAATCTCTTCTTAAAAACCACCAGTGATGGTGCAGCCACGACTTCTGGAGACAAGGCGTTCCACTGATTAATTGATTTGGAATTTCTGAAATAGGCTGAATTCAGATCCCTCATCAAATTCAAAACCACTAAAACCATTTCTGGGGTAGGACTCTCAGCCAAGAAGCAGATGAGACCACCACGTATATGAGGAACCATTGGGAATTTAGGGCAAAGGTTTGCCATTCACCTTTGCTATTAGAACGATGATATCCTTATATTGGTAGCATGAGGGCACCCCTTGTCCCCCTTCATATTCAAAGATGCCCAGTTCTTGTGAGCCATGTGAGATTCACCCCTAGCACCTATCCACAGCTAGATAAAACATTAAGTCTGTGTCATGAAACACTGATTGTGATGACTTTGACTGCTAAAAGAGACAATAAAATAGGCTAAGAAGGAAACAAAAAGACTAGAATGAATCCTCTCCAGTAGTCTACACCCTTATAAGCAAGGATTAATACCAAACAACCAAACAGAAGAGAATATCCTAAGCAAGGAGAAATTATACCCGCAACCCTGACAGGGCAAATTACAAGTAGCCCTCAATTTATTACCATAATTCAGACTAGAATTTCTACTGTTAAGAAAGGCAGTTGTTAGGTGATTCAAACCCAATTTTATGACTTTTTTTTTTGCCATGGTTTGTAATTGATAACAATGTTGTTTACAAGTGAATATTGCTTCTCTCATTGACTTTGCTTGTTAGAAGCTGGAAGAATAAGTTGCAAATGGAGATCATATGACCTGGGGAACTCCAACCACTAAAAATACATGCCTATTGCCAAGCACCCAAATTTTGATCACACGACCATGGGAATCATGCAATGGTTGTCAGTGTATTGATTATAAATCACTTTTCCCTGTGCTGTTGTAACTTTGAATGGTCATTAAACAAATGTTTATAAGTCAAGAACTAGCTGTACTGTATATGAATAGGGATCAAACCCTCATACTGATGGTGATGAATGTAAGGATTGCAACAACCACTATGTAGGGCCAACAGGCAGAAGACTGGCAGAACACATCCACAAAAACCAATTAGCAGTCAGAAGACATGATGAAAATTCTTTAATTTCACAACATATAAACAGATGTAACCATAGTTTCATTTGGGAAAATGTGAAGATCCTAGACTAAGTCATGTCCAAAAATGCCAGGGAATTTCTAGAAGCCTGACATCAATACACACATAGACATTGACAGCATCTATAGCATTCAGCCCAAACAGGGACAAACAGACCCAAGCATCTCTTCATTAGTAATCAGCACCAAGATCAGCATAGATTAGCCTTAACTCCAAGGTTAACATCAGACCAGCAATGAAGTAAACAATACCCTGATCAAGAAACTGTCAAAGAAGACAACAGCAAACAGCCCAGTCAAAGAATCTGTAAGACCACCCTCGCCAACAGTGGCAGTCAAGCCACTAGAATATAAGACTGAAAGAAAACTCCACTCCTTACTACCGTAGGTAACTGATGATGTTACCTAGTTTGGGTAATAAATGTCTGCAAGAAAACAAGCAAGCTCAGAGAGCACCAAGGACCTCTCAACCATTCAAAGTTAGAGCAAACCTCACCAGAGTTACTTATGACCAGGTTCTGATGTACTAATGGCTGCCTTCCCCCTTAGGTAACATGACTGCATTTTGGCCAACTCTGTGACTCACTCACATTTATGTCCATTTACACTGTCGTGCAATCCCATGACCCCACTTTACGACATTTTCTTAAAACTGGCATTTAGTTCCAGTTTTGGAAAGACCCGGCCAACAGTTGATTCATTTAATGAACACAACATTCATTTAACAACTTGAGTTGAACTCAACTTCAGTTTGAGTTGGTCACGTGGGTAACTTGCTTGGTTGTAAGTTGAAAATTACCTGTAGCTATACTGGAAAAAAAAAACAGATGGCCACTAGATAGTAGCAAAGAAGTACAGAATACACAAAGCCATATATAACAATCTGGACCTTCACACCCAACTTATGGGCTGCTTGACAAAAAACTTAATAGATTCTTTCTGATATGAAGTGGACACCAGTGAATATCTTCTTGATTTTAGAATAGTTTAGGATTACTAATTATCATAAGATATTCATAATATCACACTAATGACACTGTATTTCAGCTACAAATAAGTGTTTCTTTTTCCTCAGTAAAAGCATATACTGTTCAGTTTTTGTTTTTTAAGAAAAAAGGAATGAGGCTATTTCTGTTTTCATTTTTGAAGAAAAATGACCTGTCCTTTTGGAAATTTGAAATAACTGAGCAGTTAAAATTCATGATCTACATTTTGTGTCATTATTATTACATTAGTATGCAATTATAGTCCTAGTTAGTCATAATTATACTCAGAATTATTCAATTTATCACCATATATTCTCTGAAAATTTTATTGGAGGAGTTATTAACATTAATAAATTGTTTTTCTTCATATCCATATTATTAATTCTCCTCATGTGTGGTAGGAATTATCAGCCATAAAATTAATACAAAGTCTTTACTTTGTATAGCTGACATAATGAAGTATAGTCTGATAACCTTTTACTATTTCTTATTTTACTGTTTATCCTTCTTCCCATTAAACAGAAAAAAACATTCATCTAAATTAAGTTAACCATTGGTGTGTAGTGTGTGTGTGAGTGAGTGTGTGTGTGTGCACTGAATTCTACCCAATACCATCTGTATGGATACTCAAAAGCAATAAGCTTCTTTAATATTTTCCTCATATAAAGCTGATCCTGAATTTCAGACAACTTCCTTCGACCCTAGAAAGAAAAATTCAACAAATATATATAAAATCTTTAATGTAAACCACTACTTTAATAATGGCTCCAATTAATGACTGCTTCTGAATAAACCAGTTACAGCCTAAAGTTAAATGTACAATTTTCACTCTGCCCATGCGATCACATGATTGTAATTTGGACATTTGGCAAGGGACTGGCCTTTGCAACAGATTTCAATGTCCCACAGTTACGTGATTGCAATTTGTGATGCTTTGCCCATTTTCTGCCACAAAATGCCATTGGTCAAACTGGATCCCTCTTATGCCTGTAGTGATTCAATTTGACACTTATGTCAAAATTTTCAGGAAGGCGCACAGATATAAAAGGAGTAAAGTTTGGATCACAATGCCACATTAAATTGTCCTTACGATGCTTAGTATGATTAAACAAATATATACAATCAGTGTTATCTAGCCCGTTAATGAAATCTTCAGAAACCAAACCGCAAGCTCGAAGAATGAACCTCTACCCTTATACCCAATCAAGTTTATAAAATCAAGCCATAGCAAGTGTGATAAATAAAATGAAATCAAGGTGAGTTGATTTGTTTATTTATTAATCCCATTGTGCAATTAAATACATATTTCATAATGAAGCCATGCTATTTAAAGTTAAAGTGATCCATTTAAACAGAAATTTAAAAATTGGTGAATTTTTTCAAAAATTCTAAAAATGAAATTTTAAAAAAATCTGAGTGACCTAATTAAAAGAAATGTCTGAATAATGGCAAGCGTGACTAAAATGGTTGACTGTGCTACATCCCTTCTCGTAATCTCTTCTACAGCAAGTTATCCTGATATGATGCCAACAACTTTACATTACTAATGTCAAACATTCATGCTCCTTGTCATTGTTCCAATAAAAATGTCTCTCCCACATTTATTTATCCTTCATTTGTTTATAATTTCAATTTCTACAGCCACAAACGTACACTTAAGTTTTGGATAGCTTACAAATTTTGAAAAGCTGACATTTACTATTAAATCAACATAGAATAGAATAGATCTCATCAAACCTAGTGTGGAGCTTAGGAAATAACTTTAATTTAGAGATATCGAGCAATGGTGCACACATAGTTTATAAGCACAAATTGTATTAGTATCACAGAAATTTCATTTTCTCATTCATTTGTTCATTCATTCATTTGTTCATTCATTACCATTCTTTTAATATAGGGTATGCATTTTTTTAAAAAAAATGGTATTCATTTGCATATTTTAGGATTTAGTTTATACACCTAGTTTTAATTATTATCGCACCATCTTTCCTACAAAAGTTAGAGATAAGGAAGAAAAAAATAGTCAATTGTATTTATTTATTTTATTTATTTATTTAGTTTACCGAACATGTACAAGATAACAGGTATAAGTATAAACATGGGCATGAACAAGGAAATGGGTATAAATAAATGGGGCAGTAGGACAGGGACAGTAGGCACATTGGTGCGCTTATACACGTCCCCTTTACAGACCTCTTAGAAATGAGGTGAGGTCCACAGTAGAAAATTTAAGGTTAAAGTTATGGGGGTTTGAGGATGCAACAACGAAGTCAGGTAGAGCATTTCAGGCATTGATCACTCTGTTGCTGAAGTTGCATTTTCCACATTCAAATTTCGATAAGTTACCTTGAGTTTGTATCTATTGTTTGCCCGTGTATTATTGAGGTTGAAGCTGAAGTAGTCATTAACAGGTAGGATGTTGTAGCCGATAATTTTGTGTACTCTGCTTTTCTCTTTTGTCTTAACTGTTACATGGAAAAATACCCTCCCTCACCAAGATACCATTTGCTCCAATCATTTTCCTGCCTTATAACTATTCTTCAAATGAGACTTTAGAAATGATATGTCCAGTAAGATGGATGATCATCTTTTTCTGCTTACTTCAGCATCTGTTCCTTTGGGTCTCCCTGGGATACACTGTGACCTGAGTTTCAGAGTAGGCCAAGCACAGGTTTGCATTCTTTTAATTCTAAAGTTTCCTCATGATTTAATAGAGCAGAACCAAATTGTATGTATGTAAAAGGAAACAAAGCTTTTAAGTAGTAATAACTATTCACTACCTAGGTTTTTAAAAAAGGCAGTCTATTTTGAGAAAATCACAGGGTAATCATGATAACTAAATTATATTGATTTTTTTAAAGTGATATCATGAAGTCAATGTATTAGTTTTATTTGAAAATTTCTGGAATTCAAAGTGCAATATATTAATATATATATGTATTTCTTGTGCAGTCTTCACTGTGTAAATTTCCCTATCTATTTATTGCAATAGACTGACAAATTTACACAGTAAAGACTTCATAAGAAAAATGTGTACTTTATGGACACAGAATTAAACATCTGGATCTGTTTATGAGAATTTGAATCTTTGTGATGAAAGGTGGCTTTCCTCTCTACGCTAAAGATCATTTCTAAGTTCCACAGTGACAAAGATGATCATTGTTTTTATGTTATGTTGGATACACAGATGTAGGATGTAGGAGGAAATCCAATTGTGTGCTTCAATTACTATCAGCAGATTCTAACGATGGAAAAGAAGATAGGAATTCAGCAGTGGTGAAATTCAATTTTTTTTTTACTACCATTTCTGTGGGCATGGCTTGGTGGGCATGGCTTGGTGGGCGTGGCTTGGTGGGTGTGGCTTGGTGGGTGTGGCAGGGGAACGATATTCCAAAATCTCCATTCCCACTCCACTCCTTGGAAAGGATACTACAAATCTGCATTCCCACCCCACCCTGGGGCCAGCCTAAGTGGCATTTGCCAGTTCTCTGAACTACTCAAAAATTCCACTACTGGTTCTACAGAACCTGTCAGAACCCGCTGGATTTCACCCCTGGAATTTCGTATATGATTTGTTTCTCCACACACTTCACCACTTCATTGTGGTCTACCATATGCTCTCAAAACTGATCTTCAGTCCAAAGAGGAAACTGCAAGGAAATATTATTTTGTGTGAGTCAGAGGACAACTCTGACTACCTGGACAAGTCCCTGCAGTTTTCTTGGTAAGATTTGGAAGTTGTTGCCTTCTCCTTACTTTGGGTGAAAGAAAGTGACTGGTTCAAGGTCCCCAGCTGGCCTAGCATAACCACTACACCAGGGGTGGGTTCCTGCCATTTCTAACCTCTTCTATAGAAGAGGTTCCACAAATCTACAGTGCCATTTAGAACCGATTCCAGATCCCTCCCCCCGCCCGTCAGCATATCATCAAGATGAAGAGCGAGAGGAGGAATTCTGGGAGTTGAAGTCCACAAGTCTTAAAGCTGTCAAGTTTGAGCACCCCTGGGGTTTTTTTTCTAAAGGGTTAAGGGTACAAGGGTCTTGTAACTTGACAGCTTTAAGACTTGTGTGTTTCAAATGCCAGAGTTTCTGAGCCAACATTTTGGTTGCTAAGCAAGAGCGTTGTTAAGTGAGTTTCACCACATTTTACAAGTTGGCTACGCCCACCCAGTCACATGGTTGACAAGCCATTCCTACCCCAGTCACATGGCCAGTAAGCCACTCCCACAAAGCAAGCCACACCTACAGAAGAGGTTCTAAAAAAATTTGAAACCCACCATTGCACTACACCAGTGCTTACGAGGATGGTAAGAGATTAATACCTCACTATAACAGCAGAACTTTGGCCAAGCTACGCTGAATTCCATTCAGCATTTAATATCTGGGCACAGATCTACTGGATTTTGTTCTCCAGAATAAGGTGGCTTCAAACAGTTACAGTTGTGTTTGCTACCAAATGATAAGTTAGTCTGTCCAACGGACACTATGTATACTAAGCATTTATTTGCTATATAACAAAAAGGTGGATAAGAATTTTAAAAGTCATATTTTAAGGAATGCCTTACTGCGGGTTTGGAAAAAATATCAATATAAACTAAATGATAAGTTACCTATGTGGGCTATCCCTAGACATGCAATAGAAAATATGAACATAGTACAAAAACAGATATAATTACTTATAGGCAGCTTCTTACTGTAGAAAGAGGTGTATCACAACTGAAATCTTGGATGTATTAAAAAGGAAAAGATAATTCAAACATGTTTTCAGTACAGGCAGTTACAGGCTAGATGGAAAATAGATAAAAAACCTGGCTTTATGCAAGTCGTGGATAATTTACTTAAACAAATTAGAGACCAAAGTTCAATGCATATAAAAAGATTATATGATGTAATAATAGAAATTGACTCTGAAACAGAGCTAATTAAAGACTGTATGATTAAATGGGCTCAAAATGTTGAAGAACCAATAATGTTGGATACATGGGAGAAGATATGGGTGAGAAATGTAAAATTTACATAGGCCCAAAACTTGAGAGAAAATTTTTATAAGATGTTTTACAGATGGCATCTAGATCCCCCAAAAATGGCTTCTATGTATTTGAATTTACAACCTAAATGCTGGAGATGTGATTGTATGGATTCTACATATTTTCATATATGGTGGACTTGCAAAAAGGTTAAGGCATTCTGGATAAAAATATGGTGGATTATGCAAAATGTTCTCAAAAAAAGGATAAAGTTCACCCCCCAGCTATTTTTGTTAGGTATAATTACCGACTGTACAGCAGTAGAGATTAACTTGATTTTGCACTTGATAACTGCAGCTAGATTGTTGGTGGCGCAATACTGGAAGAAGGAAGATTTGCCTACTATCCAAGAATGGACATTGAAAGTCACAAACTTTGCAGAGATGGCTAAAATATCTGCATATCTTAAGGACTATTCAAACGAGAGATATAAACGAGACTGGAAAAAATGGATTGACTATATTCAAAATAAATATGGGTCTAGGAAATTTCAGATAGCTTATGATTAAGATTAGAAATGATACAAATTGTTTATAGTTAGCCTAACAAGGAGGAGCTAAGCTCAATTCAAAGACGTTATTAACTTTCTACTTTCTCTTTAAGTATATTTTAAACTGTTTCTGTTAAAGATTTATACCTTGTATTGGTTCTGAGAAGTCAGGAGGGGGAGGTTGGGGGTGTTGGGAGGGAGGGTGGGAGGGAGCAGAGTTTACTAAGTTGGAGGAGGGGTGTTGTATTTTAAGGTATTATGATTGTACATGTATACTGCTATTTTTTCTTTTTTATGTATATTGAAATGGAATTATAAATACCATCAACACAAAAGGGAGTTTGCTCAGAAGCTGAAATACACCAAGTGAATTAGAGGAAGAGTGGGAAACAGAGGAGAGAAAAAAGATAGGAAGAGAGGGACAGGAGAGAGGGTGAGGGGGGAAGATGGGGTGTATGAGGAGGAGTGGTAAGGGGAAAGAGGAGAAGGAGAAAGGAAGGGGAAGTAGAGTAGAAAATGATGGAGGGAAGAAAGGATGTAGAAAGGGGAAGGGGAGAGGGGGAAGAAAGTGTCGGATAAGGTATAAATATGGTGTATGGAGAGTAGAAGAGCCAATAACTGGGGTTTTTTTTCCCCTTTGGTAGTTGATGGTAAGATGAATTGATGTAATTACTTAATAATACAACATGATATTGACTATGTAATAGTATACATGTGATTATATGCTATGAAAAAGGAAAATAAAAAAAAATTCTACGTAAAAATATGTATACTATTCTACAACACACTTTTTTTTTTGCTAGAAAGGAAAAAGAAATATGACAAATGAAACTGTTAAACATGGACATTACAGGGACAAATTACAAATGTGTATGTTTGTGTGTGTGTGGATTTGATGCAGGTGTGTTTAGAATAGGGAATCATAAGGTAGAGATGGCCATCACAACTGTGCCGGTGAAGTCCTGCCCCTTTGATCTTGTGATGATATCATATAGAATAACAGAGTTGGAAGAGGTCTTCTAGTCCAACCCCCCTGCTTAGGCAGGAAACCCTACACCCCTTTCAGACAAATGATTATCCAACATCCTCTTTAAAACTTCCAGTGTTGGAGCATTCACAACTTCTGGAGGCAAGTTGTTCCACTGATTAATTGTTCTAACTGTCAGGAAATTTCTCCTTGTTTCTAAGTTGCTTCTCTCCTTGATTAATTTCCACCCATTGCTTCTTGTTCTACCCTCAGGTGCTTTGGAGAATAGTTTGACTCCCTCTTCTTTGTGGCAACCCCTGAGATATTGGAACACTGCTATCATGTCTCCCCTAGTCCTTCTTTTCATTAAACTAGACATACCCAGTTCCTGCAACCACTCTTCATATGTTTTAGCCTCCAGTCCCCTAATCATCTGTGCTGCTCTTCTATGCATTTTTTCTAGAGTCCCAACATCTTTTTTACATCATGGCTGAATGCAATATTCCAAGTGTGGCCTTCCCAAGGCATTATAAAGTGGTATTAACACTTCATGTGATCTTGTTTCTATCCCTCTGTTTATGCAGCATAGAATTGTGTTGGCTTTCTTGGCAGCTGCTGCACAACTGCCACATATCAGATGCATGTACATCAAGGTGGGATTTCAAGCAGCAGTCATGACTTTGCTGCCTCCTCAGATGCCCCATTCAAAAACAGCTGCACTTGTTTGACCAGTGAAACCAAATTTGCCAATGTGATATCTGCTGTTCATATTATCATGAACAGACGAAACTGCATTATTTGACATTTCTTCCTTCTGTGGTGATCACTTTACAGATATTATGTGAAGTAAAGAGATAAACAAAGGAACTGCCAAATATTCACTTCTGTCAGGTTTAATATTCTGGATATACAAGCAACCATCAATCAGTCTGCAATACAGAGATTTTTAAATCATCCTTTGAGGATCTTTATAAGCAACTCAAATAAACATGTGCTCTCATTCAAATAAACAGTCCGTATTTTAATAAATATGTATTTCTGTTTCTTGAGGGAGATGTTTAAATAAATGAAACATTAAAATAAGCACAACTTAAAATAAAAAAAAACAAATGTTTTTTTAAGTTAAGCAGTTTAAAATTCAGAGTATAAAATAGTCCATCATTTTTAAGCCTTTTTAAACCTTAAGCATTTTAAGCCTACAATCAAAAGGTATCTTTCTGTTAGTTGAAAGATGACCATCATTTGTAGCTATTTCTTTTAAGAAAAAGATCTATTTGTCTTCTATCATATCTATCTATCTATCTATCTATCTATCTATCTATCTATCTATCTATCTATCTATCTATCTATCTATCTATCTATCTATCTATCATCTATCATCTATCATCTCCTATCTATCTATCTATCTATCTATCTATCTATCTATCTATCTATCTATCTATCTATCTATCTATCACCTATCATCTATCTATCATCTCTCTCTTATCTATCTATCTATCTATCTATCTATCTATCTATCTATCTATCTATCTATCTATCTATCTATCTATTTAACATCTATCTATCTATCTATCTATCTATCTATGTATCTATCTCTTTCTATCTATCTATCTATCTATCTATCTATCTATCTATCTATCTATCTATCTATCATCTCTCTCCTATCTATCTATCTATCTATCTATCTATCTATCTATCTATCTATCTATCTATCTATCTATCTATCTATCTATCTATCTATCATTGGTATATCTTTCTATCTCTACCTACTTGGGTCAAGACTTCAGAAAAGCTCTCAAATATTGTAGCTTTAAAATACAAGTTATAGACATTTGCTAAGCTATACATTTTTCTCCTGAAGTAGCAAACGGTGAAAACTAAATGGACCAAGTCACACAAAAGTCATGCCTTAGTGTCACTGTACCCATACATTTCAAGACTGTACTTCTTCGAGTAGATACACACACTAATCCCCATTAGGATCATTAGTTTAATTCATTTTGCGGTTTTACTACCTTGCCACTGTTTTTAAATGAGACACTTGTCCTTTGTGACTCATTCTGCTACTGCCACTGATTTCCAAATGGAGATTGTAGCTTTCAGTAATTACAATTTAAAGAATGTTTTAAGAAATAGAATGCCACTGATTGATCATGTCATGGATGAAAAGAATTATGATATGACAGAATCCCATCTGGTTTTATGGAAAAGCAAAAGAGCCGACTTCATTTTATAACAGATGTGTGGCAACATGAAGACATTAGAAGCCCTTCAAAATCTCCTAGTATGTCAAGGAAATGCTGGAGACATCCAAAAATTTAAGAAGACAGGTAGAACCCTCCTGTTAAAGTCCTAGCATTTTATGTACATGTTGCATGTATAAAGGTAAAGGTTCCCCTCGCACATATGTGCTAGTCATTCCTGAATCTAAGGGGAGGTGCATATCTCCGTTTCAAAGCCAATGAGCCAGTGCTGTCGAAGATGGCTCCA
This sequence comes from Thamnophis elegans, assembly GCF_009769535.1. Lineage (NCBI taxonomy): Eukaryota > Metazoa > Chordata > Lepidosauria > Squamata > Natricidae > Thamnophis > Thamnophis elegans. Next base: position 67,704,998 of record NC_045547.1, read on the forward strand.
TGGTCATGTGGCCAGCATGACTGAATACTGAAGGTGCACAGAACACTGTCACCTTCCCACCAAAGTGGTCCCTATTTTTCTACTTGCATTTTTACATGCTTTTGAACCACTAGATTGGCAGAATCTGGGACAAGTAATGGGAGCTCACTACATTACATGGCACTAGGGATTTGAACCGCTGAACTGCTGATCATTCTGATCGACAAGCTCAATGTCTTAGCCACCGAACCACTGTGTCCCTGTGAGGGATGCATATATACCTGGTCTAATTGTAAATATATATGAAAGTGTCAACAGCTAATGAAAGTTGCTTAATATGACAGATAAATTTAAAAGAACACCTGGGGTCATGCATCTCTACAAATTGTTCACATCAAAAGGATTCATTTATTTAAGTATTCATTTTCATTGCTTGAACACAAAAAAAATCTCTATTTTAATTATTTGGATGAAGCACAACATATATTTTAAGGTAATAGTTTAAATAGGGTATTATTGGTTTTGGTTTTGAAGGAATTTATGATGTAAAACATTACTGTGAATACCAAATGATTCTGCTTATTATGATAAAAGGTGCTAAAGGGCATTTACTGTAGCAAGAATAATCATAATGAAATTAAATATACCCTGAATGAATAACATTGGGATTTGATTTTGACAGGTTAATTCTGCAATCTATTTCCCAGATAGTAAGTTCCAATAAACATATTGAAACATCCCATAGAATTGGAGTGTTACTTGTCCCAGCTTCTGCCAACCTAGCAGTTCGAAAGCATGTAAAAATGCAAGTAGAAAAATAAGGACTACTTTGGTGGGAAGGTAACAGCATTCCATACACCTTTGGCATTTAGTCATGCCGGCCACATGACCACAGAGATGTCTTCGAACAGTGCTGGCTTTTTGGCTTTGAAACTGAGATGAGCACCGCCCCCAGTGGTGGGTTTCAAAATTTTTTGGAACCTCTTCTGTAGATGTGGCCTGCTTTTCGGGTCCATTGTTGGAACCTCTTCTAACCAGTTTGGTAGATTTGACGAACCGGTTCTACCGAATAGGTGCGAACTGGTAGGAACCCACCTCTGACCGCCCCCTAGAGTCGGGCATGACTAGCACACATATGTGCAAGGGGAACCTTTACCTTTATCTTTAAGTTAAAAACCCACATTGATTTTCATTAATAAATATTTTCAGTCTTAAGTTAGAATTATGATAAGCAACCTGTTGTTGTTCAATAATATCAGCCTACACAATAGTTTCTTGTTAAAGTCTTGTATTGTCCCTCTTCTGATATTAATGCCTCTTTCAACTCTCTGGTGTGTTTCTTTCCTATAGGATAAAGTTCATCATATTTTGTAAATGTTGCAAAAGTTTTATCCTCAAAACCTTTATAATATGGATCTGATAACCATCTAGCCTAGGCCTCTTTCCAGTGGTGGGTTCCTACCAGTTTAGACCAGTTCAGAAACCACTAGTAGCTTGGTGGCCTGGATCGCTGGAACCGACAGTGACCCAGATCTGCTACGCCCCCAAACCAGTTCTCCTGGCGGTGCCTATGGCACCACCATCTTGGTTTTTTGTTTCTGTGCATGCACAGAGCAATTTTAGTTGTAATGCATGCATGTGTGTGCTGTGCATCCCTAAGCGAACCAGCAGTAGTCTCTAACGGAATCCACACCTGCCTCTTTCCTAATGAATCTGTTTTTATAACTTCAGTGACTTCCTTTATGGTTGTAAGCCTACTACTAGGAGCCGAGGTGGTGCAGTGGTTAGGGTGCAGTACTGCAGGCCACTTCAGCTGACTGTTATCTGCAGTTCAGTGGTTCAAATCTCACCAGCTCAAGGTTTACTCAGCCTTCCATCCTTCCGAGGTGGGTGAAATGAGGACCCAGACTGTGGGGGCAATTTGCTGACTCAATTTGCTAAAAATCTGTAAACTGCTTAGAGAGGGCTGAAAGCTCTATGAAGCGCTATATAAGTCTAATTAATTAATAAATAAATAAATACTAATACATTCCTTTATAAATTTTGCTTCTTTAGGTGTTCATTTATTTTATCTACAGAAATGTCACTTGGAATAATATTGATCAAATGCTTTTAGTACGACTGCATTGTCCATTAATATCATATCTCCTGTATTATCCATTTTTACATAATTTGTATGCTACCACTTCTCTATATTTGCAAAATCAAAATCTACATAATTCATTTTTATTTCCATTTTTCTTACCATTAACATAAATAATTTTCAATGTAAAAACTTATACATATATTTAAAGGTTTTACAGTATCAGACACTATGGAAATGAGTAACAAAATGACTGGAGAGGCAAAAAGTCACAAACTCACTGAATTTTAAAGGTTTGGAAATATTATTATGTTAGCTTACATGCAAGAACTCTTTCTTTGAAAATTAATCCTCAATATCTTAAATTGCTTTAGCTGAAATTATATCATACATTTTTAATTATCTAATTAATTTTCTAAAGGTCACCAAAATGCATTTTCACTAGAAAATACATTTTATTTTATATCAGAAAGTTTATGGAATTTTTTTTAAAAAAGAATAACTTTTGAGTATTTAAAAACCAGTAATAATTATTTATCTACAACATGTTTTTTATTTTATTAACAGAAAGAAGAAATAACAATATCAAAGCTATGAAAAATATGGTGAAGAATCTGAACACTGTTGCTTTGGGAAGTTAATAAGGTTTTAAAATATATATCAAGGAGTAAAACCAAAACCAAGCAACCAAAATGTTATTTATGTATTTATTTGAAATGTATCCTTTCTTCTCATCAGGAAACCTCTCCAAATTTTCCTCACCATAAGAACCCCAAGAGGTAGACTTGGACTGACTTAATATGATTGAATCAAAGACACTCAATGAACTTCTATGGATGAGTATGAACTAGAGTCAGTGGTGGGATTCAAATAATTTAAAAACCGGTTATCTACCCCAAGGAATGGCTGGGTGGGCGTGGCCATAATCAGGGGTGAGACAGGCGTCCTGCAACCCCCTGGGAGCAAAAATGGCCCACAAGGGGGGCATGCCGCCCACATGCCATTTTGGGCCTAGTAGGCCACCCTGCAGCTTCCTGGAAGCAAAAATAGGCCATAGGGGAACTTCTGGAAGGGGTGGAGCAGGAAAGGGCATGGCCAGCCAGCAATTTCATAACCAGTTCACCCAACCAGCCTGAACTGGATGAATCCCACCACTGACTAAGTTGTGTTCTTTCTCCTTCTAATCCATCTTCGTGTTTTTTCTCTTTCTCAAATCAATCCATCATAGAGGGCTGTTGGAAGGGTAACATCAGGGGTAAAGCAGGGGTTCCATTTCTAGAAGAAATATATCAGTCAGTTAACCAACATTTTCCATCAAGTTCTTAATTATTATTCAATTCATTGGACAATAATTTCTTTAATATGTGAAATAAAGTTATATCTTTTCAATGTTCCACTTGGCCAGTGTGAGGCCATAGACATTGCAAAAGTAAGTAAGCATGTAACTAAATAAATATGAATGTTTTAATATGTGGTTTATCGCTTCTTATTTTTAATTGTTGAATGTGTGAGACATTTGCAGACTTCCTTAGCTGGAACCCAGTTCTCAGTTTGTGAAATTCTTATCCTTGTTTTAATGTAAACATTGAAAATGATTCTTTTTCTTCTAGATTGATATGAAACATCATTTGATTTATGGATGCTCTGTATGAAGATAAAAGTCATTTGCTTGAGAATAGAGAGTCCCCTTTTCCACTTTTCCAATTTATATCTCTTTATTTCCTAGAATACTTACTGTTCTACTTAATCCATAGAAAGGGATTAATCTTTATTCTGCATTATAAAGTAATTTTGTCAGCCCATTCCTCTGTCTGATCCCTTTTTTCCCCTGTCTGTTCATCGCAAAGTTGAGAGCAGAGAATTCTGTCAGATGGAATTAGGCAGATAGTCTTTAATCCCTCTTAAAATACACAAATTTGTGCAGTTCCCAGGTTGAATGTTTTGTGCCCATGTGGATAATCTAATTTAAACAAAAAGAACCAAAGAAAAAAGCATGAGAATGAAAAAAAAAACAACTTTGGGAAATTAGTTAGAAATATGTGGGAATAAGCAGTTCAGCGGTTCAAATCTCACCGGCTCAGGGTTGACTCAGCCTTCCATCCTTCTGAGGTGGGTAAAATGAGGACCCGGATTGTTGGGGGCAATATGCTGACTCTCTGTAAACCGCTTAGAGAGGGCTGAAAGCCCTATGAAGCGGTATATAAGTCTACTGCTATTGCTATTGCTATAATAAGCACAATATTCCTCATCTGCATGCATAATGACAACATTACATACAACATTACTAAAGATGCATTTTGAGAAGCAAGATAAGGTTCTATCAGTCTAATTCCACCAGCATGGGCATTAGCACCTGTAGGCAACACAAGAGGGATGAAAATAATGAAACACACATTGTAACATTCCAACACAAACTCTGTCCCTTTTTACTTGTGTCACAATGTCTTGTGAAACCGTTTAAGCAGCAAAACTTGCACTGTGACATCAACATGCACATCACATCACCATAATAAAATTATGACTTGCTGCAGGCATCTTGAATGGAAGTATTCTATCTTAAGACAAAATCTGTTTCATTCATTCCAGAAGTGTCCAATTTTGATTCTGCAAGCATTTTTAAATTCTCTACATTGTTATGTGTTTGATTGCTGCCTGCAAGAATTATTTCACTACTGAATATTTAATTTAAATGCACCAAGAATAGTCAGTCCCCATCAAAATACTATCTCCATGCCAGGTAAATGTGATCAATCTTATACTGCATTCTAACCCTAATGTTATTTGTGTACATCTTTACCTTATTGTGTTACTTGAGAATTACTTAAATCATTCAACATGACAAGTTCTATTGCTTAGCCATATGGAAAAGTAGTTCATTACTCCACTGAAAATTGGTGTTGCATTCATGAAGTAATGTTTACACCTGAATGGGAACCTATGTCTCATTTGTAACTGGTTATCTGAGACAGTCCCCCATCATGCCATTTAAGGTGGCCTGTTTTTCTGCAACCTTATAATATATAGAATGGAAAAAAGTTCTATTTATAAGAATATCTAAAGAGCATAAAAAGTTGATCCAGCTGGGAATACAGAACATGTTGCCCTCCAGATGTTCTTGGAATTCTATTTCAAGCTACTTCAATCAACAATTCCAGTGTTGACAGATGTGAAGCATTGTACTGAACAATGTGTAAGGCTACAATTCTTCACCCTTGATTCCATTCTGTAACATATTACATCATATGTTGGCTAGTTTGTTATTTGGGGTTTAAAGAAAGGACTTAATTGCAGACTGTGGATTTCTATCTGCATTTTTTGGAGAATTGATGAAAACTAATGTCATGTTGTAAATTCAGATTTACTCTACAATTGTGCTTAACAAATATCCCCAATGACCAAACTTCATTGCACTGAAGTTTCACTATACTGCATGTTCCTCATTCTATTCCTGACATATTCAAAAGCTTGCAATGTTCTAACAATTTTTGAAATTAAAGAAAAATGTACTTGTGATTCAGTTCTCTAATATGAATTTTTTACGACAAATGCATTGAATAATTATGCAAACAAAAATGCATTGTTTACTAAAAAAAATGCACATAAAGATGTCCTACTTAACATTATTTATTCAAAATGTCTTTATTTTGATGTAAAATATTTATTGTCCCTCTTCTATGCAACATGCTGCAGAAATGCAGAATAATAAGAGCCAAGGTGGCGCAGTGGTTAAATGCAGCACTGCAGGCTACTGCTAGATCAGCAGTTCAGCGGTTCAAATCTCACCGGCTCAGGGTTGACTCAGCCTTCCATCCTTCCGAGGTGGGTAAAATGAGGACCCAGATTGTTGGGGGCAATATGCTGACTCTCTGTAAACCGCTTAGAGAGGCCTGAAAGGCCTATGAAGCGGTATATAAGTCTACTGCTATTGCTAATACATTATAACACAAAATGACAGTCCAAATTTATCTGTCTTATTCTCTTCCGTTAACAGGTAAATAAATAAGAAAACAGATGTTTTATCTGGAATAAACAGTTTCACCTTTACTCATGTATGAGCATTAACTATATTCAATTTATACTACAGGTATCTGTTTAATCATGTACTTGTCATATAGATAAAGATGAGGAATCTGGGATCTTCTAACTTTTTGTTTTTTCGTTACGTAATGATAATTAATTTAGCCTGACAACCACTAATGAGATTTCTGTTGTAAGGGGGGGAAATCCAGTTATGGTGCTACTGAGAAGACTCAAATGGGTTGGTGGTTCACTACTTAATTGGGGGAAGGATTTTGCAGGACTTAATGAATCTCTTTTCTGTTAAAATCTCACTCCAGTTTTTCAAAAAAGGATACACCTGGTCTGCTTAGATCTCTTTGTGGCTTTTGATACTTTCTTTCAGTCATTTTACTTAATTTTATTAAGCAGTTCCAACCCATACTTGTGACAAAGGTCACTACGGTGGTCCTTAACTGAACGGTTTTGTAAGAAGCAGTCTTACTGCCCAGTTTTTAAACATCTGCAGTAGGGGTGTCAAACTCATGTCATTACAGTAGCATTATGTGATGTATTGAGACTTTCCCCCCTTCGCTAAACTGGGCATGGGCATGGTCAGAGTGTGACGCATCCAGCCCATGGGCCATAAGTTTGACAGCCCTGATCTACAGTATATGAAGCTGCTGGGAGACACTAATCAATTGTCTGGAATGCAATATAATCAATATGCTGGTGTTCCCATTTGTATAGGACCAATGCAAATTTTTGAGGAGATGATGTCAAACTCCCCTTCCCAAGGTCAGGACATACAGATATTGATCCCTGACAAGCTGGAGTTGTTGCTTATACGTAAGATGTTGCCCTCAGAGTTGCAATCTAATCAGGGAGCATATTAGTGACTTGTGGTTTCTTCTGGGCTCATGGCTCCTGTTGGATCAGTAGGTGGAAGCTGTAGACAGGTGAGCGACATGCAATTCTGACTGATGTGCCAGTTGTAATCTTACTTGAAACAGGAGATAACAACAATTCATGAACCTATCACCATCTAGACTTTGGCCGTCAAATCCGCCACGTCACATTGCCATTACATGACATTTTGTGACGTTTTACCCATTTGTGAAACTGGGTTGTGCATGGCCTATATGTGACACATCTGGCCATGGGCCACCAGTTTGACATCCCTGATCTAGACTACTGTAACATACTCCACTTGAATATTTAATAACTCCCGTTGGTTCAATTTGCAAAGGCCACAAACTTTTAGATTCCTGACCTTGGGAGCAAGTAGCATACATTTATTGGTGTCTACATTGATTCCAGATCCAGTTTGAGATACTGGTTGGGTGTTGTTGTTGTTGTTGTTGTTGTTTTGTATTGTGATGGTACATAGATACGATAAGTAATTAAATAAATGGGTGTGTCTACTTGCAGGGAAAGGAATCTGCAGAAGGAATGATGGGCCATACCTTTGTTCCAGTATGCATCAGAGGTGGTATTCAGCAAGTTCTGAACAGTTTTGGAGAAAAGGTAGCAGAAATTTTGAGTAGTTCAGAGAACCAGTAAATATCACCTCTAACTGCCCCTGCCGCCATCTATTCTCTGACTCCTGAGTCCCAGCTGATTGGGAGGAAATGAGGATTTTGCAGTATTCTTCCCTGGAGTAGGGAGGGAATGTAGATCTTACAGTATCCTTCCCCTGCCATGCCAATCAAGCCACGCCCACCAAGCAATGTCATGCCCACCAAGCCATGCCCACAGAATTGGTAGTAAAATATTTTTGAATCCCACCACTGTTATGCATCTACATGTGTTCCTCAGAAGTAAACCCCACTGGATTCCAAGGTCAAAGACATATAATACCTAATTTTTTACATTCATTTTGGGAATTGCCAATCATTTCTTTGTAATTAAGTCCTTCTGTGGAGCTTCCAACTTAATTTGCCTTCAATGTTTCTTTTTTCCACACTTTTCAAGGAAGAAATTATCTTAAGCGTGAATGAGGAGGTCCTCCTCCTCCTCCTCCTCCTCCTCCTCCTCCTCCTCCTCCTCCTCCTCCTCCTCCTCCTCCTCCTCTTCTTCTTCTTCTTCTTCTTCTTCTTCTTCTTCTTCTTCTTCTTCTTCTTCTTCTTCTTCCGCTTCCGCTTCTGCTTTTTTTAAATCTCCCAATTTCTTACATGATGCAGACAACAAGATGTTATTTTATCTCAAACAATTTTAGTGGAAATAAGCAGAGTTTTTGTGGGAGTGAGAGGATATATGTAGGGGAACATTTAAAATATGATTCAACATTTGAAAGAATCAGTTCTTTCTGTTCAATAGAATCTAACAACAGCTGATCTGAATAATCAGTTAAGGATAGTGAATTATCACACACTTCCCCACTGACTTCAGAAGGAGGGAAAGGAAGAGAAGGAGAAAATGAACACTGAGAGAAAAATCAGTAGGGATGCAAACTTTACAGCTCCAGATCTCTCAAAGCCCCAGTTCATAGGTTTTAGCATTAATACTTGAACGCAAATGTTTGGAATGCATATATTTTGCACTGGAGGTAAAACACATTTTGTTTAGAACTACCACATCTGGATTGCGAACATCCAAATGACCACTATTTTGGAGCAAACATTGGTAATTTGGTTTTTTACAGATCTGATATATCTATTAATTCTTTCATCCCCAAATGTTTTGGCTGATGCCAGCTCATTATAATTAACAATTCTGCACTATACATTTCTTATATAGGGAATTCTGTATAAGCACATGCATATACACACATGCTTTTTAAAGAGTTGCTTCTCTTCCTGAACTTATATAGAAATGGTGTGTGTATGTTGTGTGTGTGTGTGTGTGTGTGTGTGTGTGTGTGTGTAGCTCTCATGTGAGTGTAGGAAAAGAATTAGCTCTTTTTATTTAATTATTTGTATTCTGCTCTTATTGTTTTTAAGGGACACAGTGGCTTATTGGCTGAGACACTGAGCTTGTCAATCAGAAGGTCGGCAGTTCAGCAGTTTGAATCCCTAGTGCTGCATAATGAAGTGAGCTCCCGTTACTTGTCCCAACTTCTGCCAACCTAACAGTTTGAAAGCACGTAAAAATGCAAGTAGAAAAATAGGAACCACCTTTGGTAAGAAGGTAACAGCGTTCTGTGCACTTTTGGCGTTAAGTCATGCGGGCCACATGACCACACAGATGTCGTTGGACAGTGCTGGCTCTTCGGCTTTGAAACGGAGATGACCATCACCCCCTAGAGCTGGGAACAACTGGTACATATGTGTGGGGGAACCTTTACCTTATTGTTTTTACAAATAATTCCAAGCAGTTATTCCTATTTTTCCCACAACGACAATGTGACATTGTTTGGATTGAGAGTGAATGATTGGCCCAAGGTCACCTACCTGATTTTTGAACTCACAGACTTCTCTTTCCAGCATGGTGCCTTAAATACTAGACTGGCTTTCTTTTATTAAGGAGTTGACCGAGATCCTTTGTCCATTTTGCCAAGTGACCTTTAACCATGTATAATTTGATGTTTCTATAAAATATGAGTTTTATTTTCTTGACCCAAGTGATGTTTTTTTCTTGCCAGCTTCTACCCAATAAAGAGACCAAAGACTATGATTTAAAAAAACTATTTTAGAATCAACTCCCTAGAACAGAGTCTAATGGGAGAAAAATGTCAGATGAAATTGATGACATGAAATGTGCCCATAGCCACTCAATCAACCTTGCTTCTTAATTCTCCTCCCAACTAGAACATTTATTCCTGGAAGTGTTAATAATACCAGATAGTCATTATTCTGCAGTGAGGAAGAGCACAAGAGGTCACTTCCTCATTAAAACAGGAAAATTAAGTGCATTGGATTTAAAACTTTGTTTCATCTTTTATTCAACATTATTTAGGAGAAATGAATCCTGCCTAATGAGAGAAATCTCATGCCTGAGATGGGACATTTGGGAGTGGCAATATTTTCTGGGTGAAATGACACGGTTTCAATATCATATTTAAAGAAACTAAAAGGCTAGAAATGTGGGGATGAAATTGTTTGCATTATTTCATAGTGCCCAAGAGGACTTGGGTAAGGCCCTTATCTGCAGATGTGTGTGGTTGGAACTGCTGTTAGAAGAATTGCCTCAGTGACATCTATGTGAGTTGCTGTTTGTGATTTAGAGCTGTTCTGTGTGAGTTAAAGCTGCGCAAACCATTGACATAGTGTGGTAGCTACTATTTCAGTTGCAGTGAATACCAGTTTTTCAATGGAAAGTAGGAACAACCCTGAGGAACAAGAAGTAGAGTCACTCCCAAGAGTGAAATTCAGCAGGTTCAGACCGGTTCGGGTGAACCAGTAGTTCCGATGAGCATTTGGCCCCACCCACTCACCCCTGTACTTTCCTGTCCTAAATTTCCATGTTATTTAGCTCAACTGATTCATGCGGCATAGCGGATTGCTGTGCATCATCTGTTTAACTCACAGGCACTGACATAAAAGGTAAGTTTTGAAGCTTAAAAAGGTTATTTTTTTGAATGCTACATGTGCACATGAGCTGCTCACTCACCGAACCGGTTGTTAAATGGTTGCATCCCACCACTGGTCTCACCCAAACCATGGACAAAAATAAAAGGATCTGAGTATTGGGTAGAACAGGGATGTGCAGTCACTAGAGGCAAGGGAGGCAGGGCCTCACCAGTCTCCTCAGGAAAGGAAAGGATTTTAAATAATTTTCTTAAAATAATTAAAGCCAGGGTAGTTGCTACCAGATTTCAAGTCACAGTGGCTTGGTGTCTGCTCTCAATATTAACTAGGAGGAGGCCAGAGAACTAGGGGCCTCTTTTGCTTAAGGAATTTTTCGCCTTTTAAGAGTTAAGCAAGGGTTAACAAGTGAAGAATTTCTTATGCAAATGAGGCACGTATTCTCTCGCCTCCTGTAGAGGCCATTTTTAGAGGCTTTTTAGAGTTCTTTGGGAGAGACTAGCTCAGTCTGACTTCAGAGCTCTGGCTTTTCAAGAGGGGAGGGCAGGGCTGGGAGAAGCAGAGTTGAAATCATCTCTGAAACAGCTGGAAAAGATGCGTGTGGGGAGGGGGGCGGAATTCAAAAAGTTTGATTGGAAGGCAGCAGGGGAAGGGGGGGTATGGCAGAGGAGCTGCTTTCAAGCCTTTGGAAAATATATCCAATCCAACTTCTGTGTTTGTGTTTGAGAGTGAGTGAATGAGAGAGGGATCGAAGTTCTCTGTGTGTGTGTGTTTGTTTGAGAGAGGGGGGAGGGAGGGAGATAGGGAGGAAGGAGGGGGAGGGAGAAGAAAAAGAACGGGAAAAGTTATTTTGCAAGGGGGGGAAATGCTGTCGCTTTAAATCGGAACTGAGCATGCCTGGCTGTGGAATTCTGGGACTTGAAGTCCACAAGTCTAAAAAGTGCCTCATCAGGGCTAAAGCTGACCGCATGTCACTGGGGTAGAAATGTAATTTGAGTACGTGACTCAACATCACTCTCCCTAATTTTCAAAGAATTGTAGGGTGAGGCACAACTACTTTCACAATATTCTATTACTGCACAATTGTAATAAAAGTACTATTGGTATTCTGGTATCCTAATCTAGTCTACTTTGAAGGACTGGCAGTTTTTGGTGGATAATACAGTTCTAGTGGAACTTTTTAGAGAATGCAGTTTTTAGCATCCTGTCAAATAGAATTCTAAATTGTGCAAGGATCAATTATATATATTTCTTTGTAAAACAACATCAATCAAAAATGAAAAAAAAAACACAATAAAATAAATTGACTTGCACCATGGTTTAAGAACCTATCGCCTTTATGAATCTATCACCTTTAGGGATCACCTACCACCATGATGGCATGCGGAGCTACTTATCAGGGCACAGGAGGTGTTGCCTTGTCGACTGGCCAGTGTGCTAGCCAGCTGATTTTGGTCTTCTTTTGAGGCCATTTTTCATCCTCCGAAGGCTTCCCTGAAGCCTTCAAAGTGTGAAAAACTGGCTCTATGGGCAAACCGGAACTTCAGGACAGACTTCCGATTTGCTTGTAGGACTGTTTTTAGCCCTCTGGAGGCTTCAGGAGGCTTCCATGAAGGCTCGGGGGGGCAAAAAACGGCCCTAGTTTGGTCATAGGGCTGTTTTTCACTCTCTGGAACCTTCAGGGAAGCCTCCTGAAGGCCCCGAAGGCTCTGGAGGTCAAAAATTGGCCCTACAGATAAACCAGAAGTCACTTCTGGTTTGCTCATAGGGCCGGTTTTTGCCCTACGGAGCCTCCAGAGAAGCTTCCTGAAGGCCCCAGAAGGCTCTGGAGGGCGAAAATTGAACCTACAGAGAACCCAGAAGTTCGGAAATGGTGATTTCCAGTTTGTCTGTAGGGCCTGAAGGCTCCGGAGATTGAAAATTAGCCCTACGGACAAACTGGAAGTCACAATTCCCGAACTTCCAGGTTCCCCGTAGGTCCATTTTTCACTCTCCAGAGGCTTCAGGAAAGTTCCTCTGGAGCCTGAAGAGGGGAACAAACGTGCCAAATGTTGCTGATCGCATGCATGCACGTGCTGGGGGGTGGTGGTCACATGCATAGCATTATGGGTGTGGCACACCGGCACACGACCCCCCCTTGTGCTCCCACTGCTTTTGGCATGGCAGCCAAAAAAGGTTTGCCATCACTGACCTACCACATATAGTGTATGTGTATTTATATTTCTATAAATATTATGGATGGTTGAGAATATAACCTCAGTCCACATTCTTGACCTTCTGGATAAAGAGCTTCAAGGTCTATGCAGCCATTCCAGGCAATACCATTTGACCCCTCACTCCTTCCACCCAGCTATGGGCAGGAAGGTCAAACTGGCAGTGGATTTGATAAGTCTTGGAAGTAGTTTCATCACATGTTTCATCTATGCTCCAGAGAGAATATACTTGATTAACTAAAGATCTGGTTTTCAAAGTTTAATTGTTAGTTTCACACAGCGTTAGCCAATTTCAGTTATCTTCTTGAAGAGTACAGTTGTATCTCTTCAGATTTGTTTCTTTCTGTATCCTGTTCAGTAACACTGTTGTGACCTGCCAGTGGCCAGTGCAGCTGGCAGCAGATTCAGACAGTGAGGAAGTTGGGGAGGAACATGGCCAGTCCTGGAGTTTGGGAAAGGCTCTGAGGAGGGCTCTGTGTCAGAGGCAGAGAGGCAGCCAGGGCCATATGCCAGTTATCACCTGCCTTCAGAGTCAGACATCAGTGAGGCAGACTAACAGTTAGAGCCTGTTCCCAGTGTGTGCATGTACAGAGTTGCCAGATGAAGGGAACAGCTAAAGAACAGGGGTCGACTTGGGAGTAAGGCCACAGGTGGACAATGAATGGCTCCTCCCAGAGGAAATAAAAGAGGAGCAAAAGAGGAGTGGAGTTAGCAGGAGACAATTAGTTCACTTAATTGGTTCGTTACTCTCCGAGACTCCTTGCCATGTTTTGAGATATCGGCCTCTCAGGTCTCCAAGCCAGATAAGATCTGTGACTGTAAATCCTCTCTCAAAAGATTTTGTTGGATGTGAATGAGCAGAATTCACAACAAATTAATAAAAGAGTTTTTTGTCGGTTCTACAAGTTTGCTTCATGCTCTTGCGAAGCCTAGGTCAGAACAAACATATATTTATTTTTCTCTTCAGAATACTCAAAGTCTATTTCCTCTGCAAAGTAGTCCAGTGCTCCAAAACGTCTTCCTAATTGCTCATGTCTGGGTGTAACCCTTGTTCACTTGGATGTGGTTTTTCTTTTTCTTTATTCTTTCTGGAAAATTGCCTCCATGATCAGTTTCTATGTAACAACTTTTTTTTTCAGCTGATAAATCTTCATTCTCTCTCATCAGCTCAAGTGTGGCAACTCAGCAGTTCAGTCTTCTGACTTTTTCTTCAAGGACCACTACAAGTTTCACTTCCTAAAAATAAATGCCAGGTTGCTTTCGGGCAGGAATGCAAACATGATGTTCAGGAGTAGATATTCCTGTCTGTTCATTTTCCCACCCTGTATTACTTCTATTTTTCCATTCTTGGGGTTTTAAATTAACCACATATACACTGTTCGTTTCGTTTACGTTTCGTTTCATTTATTGGTTTTGTATGCTGCCCACTTCTGAAGGACTCCGGGCGGCTCACAATCAAACGGGGAAGGGGATAATATAAAATAATTTTTTAACAACCTCCCCACCCCCAATTGTCTGCTGGCAAACTCCTGTTCATTCTTCTTGTTCAGTAGTTAATTGCATTTGGTCCCTGAAATCTGACTGCTTTATAATCTTCCTACAGTCCCTGTTTACTCAGCAGGAATCAGTTATTTAATTACAATAGGAAGTCAGCAGTTCTCAGGATATTTTTTTTTTACAATCAACAACTATTCAGAACATAAACTTTTCATATATCTTAGCTAAGCACACAAGTTTTCAGAATGCATAGGATCTCTGGTCTGTCTCCTCTTTTCATGGTATCGTCTTCCTGTTGTACTTCATAGAAAAACTCCTATTTTTATTTGGTCACAAGGTGGGGATCTCAAAAGTATGGTATCAACTTCCTGGGCAACCTTAAATCAATATAGCAATAGCATTTAGACTTATATACTGCTTAAAAATGCTTTACAGCCCTCTCCAAGCAGTTTACAGAGTCAGCCTCTTTCCCTCAATCTGGGTCCTCATTTTACCCACCTCGGAAGGATGGAATGCTCAGTCAACCTTGAGCCTGGTGAGATTTGAACTGCCAAATTGCAGGCAGTCAGCAGAAGTATGTAGGCAGGCATACTCAAAAAATCAAACTTACCAGTACTCCCCACACCCCAAACAGGAAAAAAAGTTTAAATAATGCCAACATACAAATTCATTTGTTCATTCTTACACACTCATAAAAGTAGTCTCTGGACAAAATGTATTGTAAATGCCCGTCCTACTCTAAGAATGGGCATTTACAATACATAACTAGTGAGAATGGATAGTGCTCAGATTCAGTTTAGAAGAGTTGCTTTGAAACAGCTAGGGCTACAATGCAGCGTCTGTGATATTAAAACAGCTGCATTTGTTTGCAAGACCAGGAGTGGTGTGGTGGGCTAGAGGTGGCGCTCTTGCCTCACAATCAGGAGGTTGTGAGTTTGATCCTAGGTAGAGGAAGGTATTTTTTCTCTCTGGGCACAATGAGAATATATCTGCTGAATATAACTTTGCATTGGTGACAGGAAGGGCAGTAAGCACTCAATTCCATTCAGTTGCCCTGACTCCACCCTGCAAGGAATTACAGGGTCATTAAAAGGAGATTATTTGTTTGCAAGACCATATACCTGCAGTGAAAACCTTCTCTCAGTGACCTTAAAACCCTAAGCAAAGATTTGATGGAAGC
Organism: Thamnophis elegans; assembly: GCF_009769535.1. NCBI lineage: Eukaryota > Metazoa > Chordata > Lepidosauria > Squamata > Natricidae > Thamnophis > Thamnophis elegans. Next base: position 67,720,412 of record NC_045547.1, read on the forward strand.
ACATCTCCCAGATTAAAACCAAAGCTATAATAATCAAGTGTAAAATTTAAAGTTCTCTGGAATTCAGAGTTCTATGTCTGCTCTGCAAAACTCAGTTTAGCACAGGTTACTAGGGAGGGGGAATGCTAATTCATACATTTTAAATTTACCAGTCCAAAGTCTTGTCTAAGCAGATATGAAACTATTCCATAGAATTAGACAATGAAACTTGCTGAGGAAAAATACATATTTTAAAATAAATCACCCCATATTCTTGCCTTAGTTTAATCCTATTAACTCTAAATATAGTAGTCTATTCAATGCCTACTGGAGGCTAAGAAGTATTTGTAACCTAAAGGATGTTCAATTCTTGTCTTATTTATTTTCCTCTTACCTTGAACTGCAAATAATTTTTTTAATAATGAATAGATAATCATCTATCCTGCATAGTGTCAATTATCTTGCTATTAATAATGGCAAACATCTATCTCTGGTGGAATTAAATCAATTAAAAATATACGAAGGTGGCCTCAGGAGCTCCTTCAGGTTTGAACTCAATGTTTAAAACTTTTCCTCTTCCAACTTAATGTTGCAGAATTATACACCCTTGGAGAGTTAGCTATTATGCATCTAATCTTTGGATATCTTTTCTTGTTGTACCCCAGTTCACTGAGTTGCAAAGTAAATGTTTGGTGTAAAGCTTAGTGACAATATTCAATAGGCTGAATAGCCAATAGCTGACTGGATTTGATACACACACACACACACATACACACACACACACACACACACACACACTGAGTTTGTCGAACAGAAAGGTCGAATCCCTAGCACAAGTAGAAAAATAAAAAAAAATGCAAGTAGAAAAATAGGAACCATCTTTGGTGGGAAGGTAACAGCGTTCCGTGAGCCTTTGGCATTTAGTCATGCTGGCCACATGACCACAGAGACATCTTCAGACAGCACTGGCTCTTCAGCTTTGAAACGGAGATGAGCACTGCACTCTAGAGTTGGGAACGACTAGCACATATGTGCAAGGAGAACCTTTACTTTTACCTTTATATATAGGTAAATCAGGGGTGGGTTTCAGGCGGTTCGCAGCGGTCCCCGCAAACTGGTTGGTCGGCAAACCCGGAAGTAAGTAACTTCCGGGAACGCCGAAGGATCCACCCGCCCGCCCGCATTTCTTACCCAGTTTTGACGAGTTCTGCGCTTCCACGCAAGAGCAGAACGCATACAGCGCCTGCGCGATCCTCCAGGAGCAGCTGGAGCATCGCACAGGCACTAGTACGCATGTGTGCACTGTGCGCGTGTACGAGGACGCTGCCAGCCCCATTCCAACCGAACTGGTTGGAACAGGGCGAGAAACCCACCCCTGAGGTAAATATATGAATACCAGTGCAAAGAACAGCCAAGAATGATCCCATCAATCTTTTTTTTCCCTGTTGCATCAGGAAGAAACAAGTAAGACAAGAAATTGCCCGTTGTCTGAGACTTTTTCAGCTTTCATTTATGCTATTAATTTAGTCCTCTCTAGGAAAAAAAAATAGATGTCTATAGGTGTTAAAATAAATCCTGGAAGACAATGAAGAAGCTTTCCTTTCTGAAAATATGGATGAGAAATGCATTCTATTATCTATAGGCTAGACTTGGTTTCTGTTTACTAGCTAACAGGATTATAAGATTTAGAAATCTCAGTTACTGTAATTGCTGACAACAATTCTCTTTTCTTTTCCTTAGAAACTTTTTTCTATTTTTATTTTTTATGTATGCTTATGCAATGCAACATCGACCAATTAATTAATCCATACAATGCATATTTTGCTATTAAAGCACGCTTTTCCACAACACAGTCTTGATGAAAACACTGTTCGGATTAAGTAATTATTCTTTTCCCTGCCCTCCTCCTTTGAGATTGTAAGTCAAAGGGCAGGGACTGTCTTGTTTTAATTATTTTGTAAGTAGCTTGGGGACTCTTCCAGGATGAAGGGCAAGAAATAAATGCATGCAATCAATAAATAGATAAAAAATATATTTTACATAGAATGGCATTTGGAATGGTCCTAAATGACCTTCTAAATTAAAAGGAATTAATTCAGAACTTCAAACCATCTTCAGCCATACATTTAAATGGGAGATTCAACCTGAAGGGTAAAGAAGCCATTCCTTATGTTTATCCCAACTTGTTCTCATCCTGTGGTACCATGTGCAAGAGGTTTTATTTGCATTTCATTGAATGCAAGCACGGCTCTCCTCTCCAACACAAGTCTTGATAAAGTACTGCATTGTCTGACAGGATTATCTATTTATGCAGTTATTTTAAATCACTCCGCGTCCAAGAATCTAAGCAATTTTATATCAGACTAGCTGATAACCCAGTGTTGCCCGAGTATTTATTTATAGGGAGGGAAAGTCCAGACCAAACATAATTTCTAATGTTGGATTTTCCCCCTTACCAGATGGAGCCTCTTTGTGGAGTACTGTGAAGTCATTACCATAGCAACTCCACTGCACTGTACAGTAGAAGCCGTTTTACCAGTACTGTAGAAGTCATTTAAAGGTACAATAGGCTGTATCTTAATAGAAACCTCCCCAGGGGTTTTAGGGGTGTCTTACCTCCACAGTATTTGTTTCCAGAGAGTAAGTCATCTGTGTACTGAATTTGGTGGAAATTCCTCAAGGTGTTCCAGAGTTATGCTGGAACACACACACACAGACACACAGAGACATTTTTATATAGATAGATATATAAATGTATGTAAATCAAATATATGTAATTATATCCACATATAGACAAAATAATGAAATAGCATAAAAAAAATGATCATACAAGGCATGAAATTACACAACCAAGAAGCCAACAAGAATGGGTTTGGATAGCAATTGCTTCAATGTTTTTACAAATCCATCTGGCACTGCAACTCAAAGAGAGTCAGTTCTCAACCCATCCTCTTGAGAGGATAGGCCAGAGTTGAATCTCAGATATCAAACTAATTCATTCATAAAATTATTAAAAGAACCAAATAATTGCCACCAATTGATAAGATTTTGTGTGATAGTAGCTTGTATTTATCTTCAGTGCGGAAACTGATCATCAACCTTCTGAACACATCCTGGCAGATAATAAAAATCATGTGAAGTATTAGTACCACTTTATGAAACCTTAGGAAGACCACACCTGGAATACTGCATCCAGTTTTGGTCACTATATTACAAAAAAGATTTTGGACAAAATAACATAAAGAGCAACAAGGATGATTAAAGGTCTGGAGACTAAAACATATGAAGACCAGTTGCAGGAACTGGGCATGGCTAGTTTAGAGAAAAGAAGGATTAGGGGTGACATGATAGCAGTCTTCCAATATATGAAGAGCTGCTACAAAGAAGAGTGGAGCAGCTTATTTTCCAAAGCATCACAAGCAAGACAAGAAACAATGGATGGAAACTACCGTATTTTTTTGGAGTATAAGATGCACCTTTTTCCCTCAAAAAAGAGGCTGAAAATCTGGGTGCGTCTTGTACGCTGAATACAGCATTTTTTGCCTCCGCCCCGCCCCCTTTACCAAAATGGCCATGCATAGCTTGTACAAAGCTTTTAGAGAGCTCCTAGCAGCTTTGGAGGGCAGAAATGAGCAAAAAACTGGCTGTTTTTTGTTCAATTCCACCCCCACAGCCCCCAGGAGCACTCTATAAACTTCCTAAAGGCTATCTATGACCTTTTTTTTTTTTTTTTTTTACAAAAACCAGGCCTGTTTTTGCAAAAAATTGGGCTGTTTTTTGCTCATTTTGCTCATAACCCCTCAGGAGCATTCTACAAGCCCCCTAAAGGCTATTCATACCTTTTGGGGGGGGGAAATAGGCCCATTTTTGTGAAAAATGGGCTCTTTTGGGGAGGTTTACAGAGTGCAAGAACTTTTTTTTTATTTGCCTCTTCAAAACCTTGGTGCATCGTATACTCTGAAAAATACAATAATCAAGGAAAGAAGCAACTTGGAATTAAGGAGAAACTTCCTAACAGTGAGAACAATTAACCAGTGGACTTTTTAGACATTTCAAACCCTGATGATGTAGCACAACCGTAAGCAATGAGATTTTTCTAAACATCTTGTTGGCCAAGATAAAACCAAGATAAACCTGAGGTGACACAGTGGTTAGAGTGCAGTACTGCAGACTACTTCAGCTGACTGCTAGCTGCAGTTCAGCAGTTCAAATCTCACCAGCTCAAGGTTGACTCAGCCTTCCATCCTTCCTAGGGTTAAATGAAGACCCAGATTGTTGGAGACAATATGCTGACTCTGTAAACCACTTAGAGAGGGCTGTAAAAACACTATGAAGAGGTATATACTGTAAGTCTAGGAACTATTGCTAAAATAAAGAGTTACATAAGTTTTTTGAGAAATTATTTAAAACAAAGAAACAAATTTTAAATTCTCCAGCATTCTTATCCTATAAGTACTTACTAAATTTTCATATTGAAAAATGCTTTTTTTAGAGTAGAAGAGCAATCCAGGGAAGTAGAAGGAATAGAATGTGGTTCTTTAACTTAGAAATAAGATGGCTAAAGCATTAATTTATAAGTCTTATTTTCTACTATAAAATTATTTCTTGATCAGTCTTTAGGCTGCTGAGCTGCTTTACGTCAAAAACATGCCATTATAATGAAGGAATTCCAGTTCCTTGGCTTTCTTGTACTAGCCATTTGACTCCCACTACTAAAAAGAAATGTTTCCTTTGAGAAATTATTGCATGATTTCTCCTTTTGGAAAGAAAAAAGTAGTACACCATTCAATCTCTTTGTTGACAAATTTAGCAGATAATTTTGAAAGAGTATTTGTGCTCAATTCTAATCATGTACTTTTTTACCAGAAAACTATCTAAAACATGCTATTTTACAGAACATTGTCACATTCTTTATGCTTATAAAACTGTTTTGACACATGTGTCATTCTTCAGTGTTTTATCCAGAGTAAAGAGAAAGAATATTTTGCTAATTAAAATTCAAGGATAGAAGACTTGGGTAGAAGACTATGAATAATGGTGACACTTCCCAATTGCACCTTGCAATTCACTATTTAGATTCAACTGTGAACACCATTTTGTGAATTGATTGCTATTCTTCCAGCTGCAAGAGAGAGGGAGAGGGAGGGAAAAAAACATAATGAGCTTTATTATAATTAGTTGCTCCTTTGAATTTTAGCATGGGGACAATATTTTGCCATTTGCAAATCCAGGACATATTGCTAAGAATATTAAATAATTCACCTACATTGCAAACTAAAACGTTTCCTCTTTCTCTAACTTTTTTTGTCCTTTACCTTCTTGTGTAACTCTTCTATGAGCTGAAAAGACTCGACGATCAATGTGGGTGTATTGTTGTCACTGTTACTTATACCTGGAGGAAAACAAAAGCTTTCCTTTGAAATCTTATTTTAAACTTCTTGTCGTTGTTCCTGGGATTCAACAACTTTTTGGTTTTGTTTTGTTTTTCCCTTGCAACCAACTAACTCTTCTGTGATACATTTACTTTGGGCTTTAGATCGTAATTCATTTTCACTATATCACACAATCTCAATGCATTTCTTTCATTTTGGTCATTTACTTTTCTGTTTAATGCAAATTCACTAAGTAGCTATTAATTCTTGAATCATCCCCCGCCCTCCTCTTCCACCTCTTCTTCTTCTTGTAGTTCTGGTACTGGTGGTAGTTCTTCTTCTTCTTCTTCTGCTTCTTCTTCTTCTTCTTCTTCTTCTTCTTCTTCTTCTTCTTCTTCTTCTTCTTCTTCTTCTTCTTCTTCTTCTTGTCTTTAAATGTATTGCAATCATATCTTTTCTTTCCCCATGCAAATCATTTCTTTTGGACTTTTGACCTTTCTGACTTCCTAGTTTGCAACTATACCTCAAGAAAAGACAGAAGGAAGGAAAGTTTTCTCATAGTGTTTTTCTAGAGCAGTTGCAGAACAATAGAGATATATATGACACAAAGGAAGTGAGACAGATACCATCCTCCAAGTCCTCTAATAATGCTCAGAATACACCCAACATTTTTAACATTTCAAATGAGAGAATGAATGAAAAGCACCATTGCAGTGAAGATGGAAGAGATTTAATGAAAGTGGAAGACAGATTTCACCATAGTACCCCTCAGAGTAGACCAAGGTGATCTACAGATAAATGGAAGTGAATAAGAAGAGAGCTGATATCAAACCAATACCTGATACATACTCCTTTCTCTAGTCTTAGTTGCTTCCAGAAAAACCCTCAAGCATAGCATTTTTTCACAAATATACACAAACGTTTATTTCCTCATGAACTGCCTTTCACTGTAAATCTACTGAAGAGAGAGAGAGAGAGGGAGAAAACCCAGTCAGTGTTGGTCTTACACATAGGCTTCATATAGATGCAATGTGTTTGCTTTTAATACCTAAATTATGCAGTTCTACCATACACACATTGAACTTGTCTTGTCTCTTTCCATTTTTGTTCAGAGGAGATAGCAGGGGAAGAAATCCCTGTCAGAACCTGATAATGAATCAAAAAGCACAATCGTGAAATGAAACCAAGCCAACTAAAATTGCCAGTGATAGGGGGAAGGAGTGAAGGAGCTGCCAGAGATTTTAAAATTTTACATAAAGACCAGCTCTGTACGATAATTTGTAAACTAAATGCATACTCCTGTATCTGCCATTCCGGATTGCTATTAATACACCTGCGTTAGCACTTTGATAAAATAAAAGGAGGCAAAAGATAGACAGCAACAACATCTTGTGCAAAATATGCCTTTACATTCCCCACTGGATGCCACTGTTTGATCAAATTTTAGCCTGTTATATTTCTGAGGATTTATAGCTTCAAGATGTTATTCAAATTAAAACACAGGAAACCTATGAAACATGTTATATTAAAATACCTGAAGCACAACCACAGTGTATTCAGTCTGAGTTACAAAACAAGATTCAGACCGTCAATGGTACCTCCTTGCAATTACATTTAAGGTTTCCTATGCCCAGTGCTGCTAACAACAGTAGTAACCCTACAGGATAAAGGTCAAGTGAGATGTGGCCACAGACTTGAAGATGTCAAATGACCGGATAAAAGTTTCTAACAGATATGTGTGCTACTGCAAAACATTCCTGGGATTAGAAGATGAGTTATGAGTATCAGTTCAAGATGAAAAACTGCTTCCTCATTCTGGCTAGTGAAAGCTTATTATTTTCTTCACAGGTGCTATCTGAAAAAGGTTTACTTGGTAGGGAATGTAATATAAACCGTGTCATCTCTACTATCATACCAAAAATGACATTTGTGTTCCTTTGACTTTCTTGGATTCACATCTGAACATTGGGCAAAATATCCACCTAAGGAAAATCTCATTTTTTTTTCCAAACTGATAATGGGTTCACACAATGATGGAGGCAGTGTGGGCAATGCCAAGCAGTTCGTTGTTGTAGTCAGTCTAGAATCATAATGAGATATTACAGGAAATTAAAATGGCAATTAGTAGGTCTGGCTATTAATAGTGCTTAGAATATCAGTATCCTGTAGCTGCTTGAAGTTCAAAGAGATGTGTAAAATTTTTAAGACAGAGAATGATGGCTTGACTGAAACTTCTGTCAAGGAGAATCCTGAATATGGATATGTCTGACCTTCCTCTGAACATTTTTCATTTAAATATTTTGTCAATAGTGCAAAATGACATATAGATCACAGCAGCTGTGCTTGGTTGCTAGTATGCCAGCCCAGGGACATAAGATCCTTGATGCAAAGATTGTATGTGGTATATCCATTCCCTGTTTTTTTTTTAATTCTGTTCTGCTGTGTATTAAATTTATATTTGCTGTTCAACGGGACTATTTAAGGGAACAAGGTTTAGAGGGTGTGCAAATCAGCCAAGATCTAATTCAAACTCAAATTCAAAGACTTGAAGATAGCACAATTTGATAATTGAAGGCAAAAGATTTACTTCATGCTGTTTGCCCTGATAGAAGATTTTTGATTATAGAATATAATAGGGAAACATCAAAGCACTTGCAGGAGGCTCATTTTGGGTCCAATTAAAAGAAATAAAATAAAATAGAAGTACTAGATATTAAAGATATAAACACTGCAAAGTTTCAACACAATATCTTCATGATTTTCACCATCATGCAGTCTGGAGTTAATTCCCTATATCTCTTTTAAATGACAGCACTTCAGTCTCCAGATTGTCCATAAAAAGCATATTAAAATAAATATGCTGAACCAATGCAGAGAAGTGTTTTACTTGATTGTTTTCTAAAATTCTTTAAATGCAATTCATATTAAAGTTGAAAGAACACTTGGTTTTCTGTTGAAGTAGGTTTGTTAGCAAACCATTAGCATGAAAATGATGTGTTGCTTTTCTAGCAATATGTGCATGTTATTACTGCTGCTGCACATATAATAAATCATGATAGTATATATTCAAGTATATAAGCAACACTTTAAAAGCAAGCATATTATCTCAGTCTCATTCGCATAGTGCAGGAAAAATCAGGCAGACAGTAGCAAAAAGAAAATAAGGGAAAACAGGAAAATGGATGAATCGAATTGGACTAATTGCAACTGTGCTACACATGAGACAAACAGAATGACTGGCAGAAAATAATGAAAAATAGAATTGGGAGGAAAGTGAAATATTGAACAAGAAAAGCAAAAGTGGAATTTTGAACAATACATTTGAATCTCTCCTTCCCATCAAGTGAAACTTCTAAAACAGGGGTGTCAAACTGGGGGCCCACAGGCCAGATGGCTGATGCGCAGGGCCACGCCATGCCCAGCCCGGCTCGGTGAATCTTGAAAACATTGTGAAACATCACATGATGGCAATGTGATGCATTCTGAAACAAATTCTACAGTGAGATCAGAGGTGGGTTCCTACCAGTTCGCACCAGTTCGGTAGAACCGGTTCATCAAACCAGTTAGAAGAGGTTCCACCAGTGGATCCGGAAAGCAGGCCACACCTACAGAAGAGGTTCCAAAAAAGAAAAAAAGAAAAGAATAAAGAAAAAGTGTGAGAGAGAGATGAAAGAAAAAAAGGAAAAAGGGACAGAGACAAAAGGAAGGAGAGAGAGAGAGAGAGAGAAAGAGAGAGAGAGAGAGAACACATGGCCGGCAAGCCACTCCCACAGAGGAGGCCACACCCACAGAATAGGTTCGAAAATTTTTTGAAACCCACCACTGAGTGAGATCTAAATATTGTGAGAAGTTCTAAACATAGTGATAGAATTTGTGGAGGTGGTAAAAGTTATTGTCCATCACTATTTCATTATCAGAGAGGCAAACATCATATTCAATTCCATTTCCTCCTCTTCTCCATAAATAAAATAAAAGCTCCAGCCCTGTTTGAGAATGCAATGCCAAGAACTTCATCCAATCTTAAAATCATCTATGAATCTCCTGAAGCAACTTGAAGGCAACTGATTTAACTTCACAATCTGAAAGACTCCCCCGAATATCCTCTGGATGAAATTTACTACTCAAAAATTTACACAGTGCTACTGGAAAAGCATTAGCTCTTAACATACACAGAAAGCTCCATGCCTGTTTGATTCAAATTTTAAAGGCTAAGCCTATATAATTCAGCAAAATTTGGACATCCCATATAATCAAAATGTAGATATAGGCATCCTGGTAAAAAACATCGTAATTAAATATGGAATGGATGCTTCATGTCAAGCTAACAATTCTCATTAATATGGTAGAACATTTCCATGTCTTGATATTTTACATATTAGCCTGACTTACAAAGAAAACCACATCCAGTTATATGGATTATATGTAATTGCAGTAGTACATATTATGACTATGTTAATATATAATATTACACAGAGCTACAATGATTACTATTTTGGCATACTATGTTCTGTGCTAATCTAGATTTGCATTTCTTAACATTCTACAGAGTGTATCTTTGCTTGGATTACTGGTATTAGTCTGGTTTTTCAGTTTTTTACTACTTAAAATTGTTTTGAAAATATAATTAGTGACCAACTACAAAAATTGGAGGTGCATAAACTCCAACTGACACACTGTTTCTATGTACATTTGACCTTATCTTTTGCTTTTCCCTGAGATTATGGAAGTTCCTTTATCCAGAGTTTACCTAATTATTTTTACCTGTGCATTACAGAGTTAATTTTGTATTCCAAAAAACAAACAACCCCCCCCCACCACCTCACTTTCTGAATGTCAATTGTTTTGAGCATTTGGCTCTGACACATCACTGGTCATGGTAGCACAGTGGTTAGAGTGCAGTACTTCAGGCTACTTCTGCTGACTGCTGATTGCAAGTTCAAGTCCCACTGGTTTAAGATTGACTCAGCCTTCCACTCTTCCGAGGTGGGTAAAATGAGGACCCAGATTGTTGGGGGCAATAAGCTGACTCTGTAAACAGCTTAGAGAGGGATGTAAAGCACTGTAAAGTGGTATATAAGTCCAAGTACCATTGCTATTGCCAATTCCAACATTTCATGAAGGGTTGGCAACATTTCTAGCCATTAACACAAAAGGTTGTTTTAGCTTAATCTTTGAAAGCACCGAGAAAAACAATTGGGGGGGAGGATCTCATTTTTCACAATTCTCTCACTTTTTAAGCATATTTAACATTGGCTTAACTCATCTTATTCCAATCAATCATTGTTTAACTATTTAACTCTGTGGCTCAAAAACTAGGCCAATCAAAGTGTTTAGACTATTTCATCCTTAAAACATCCAGCGGCATGATCTGTGACTTTAATAAGTTAAAGGAGCCAGACCTTGAAATGACATTAGTTGCACTTTCAGACAACTGCAGCAGTTTCAAATGTCACATGGATGGGTGCTTTCTAGAATCAGGTTTAATCATTGGAGATTTTTAAGAGTGACACTTACAGGCAGAGAAGGCTTTACTAGAACTTAAATGGATTTCAAGATGCTTTGATGTGGCACAAGAAACAAATGGCTAATCATTTTGCACCTATGTATTTTGTCTAATGAAATAAATAAGGGGTGAAATCCTTCCAGTTCGGCACAGTTCACCTGAACTGGCAGGGGAAAAATGCTTTAAAAACCTAAAAAAAAAAAAAAAAAAAAAAGCTCAAAGTGAAAAAAAAAAGTTGCCCACACCCACACAGTCATATGACCTCCCCACCAAGCCATGCCCACAGAACCGGTGGGGTGGGGTGGAGAAATTAATTTTTACCACTGGAAATAACCAATGATACTCTGCAATATTTTGAAGTCTAATGTCTTCTTCCTTCCTTCCTTCCTTCCTTCCTTCCTTCCTTCCTTCCTTCCTTCCTTCCTTCCCTCCATCCATCCATCCACCCACCCACCCACCCACCCACCCATCCATTAAATTTCTCACATTCTTTTATTGATAAACATATAAATTGCATTTGTCTTCATCAACTTCATCAATCAGAGCATAGAATCAGAATCCAGTTTTGGTCAGCACACTACAAAAAAGATGTTGAGACTTCAGAAAAAGCTCAGAGAAGAGCAACTAAGATGATTAAGGGCCTGGAGTCTGAAACATATGAAGAACAGTTGCAAGAAAAAAGGAGGAGCAAACCTCGCAATGACACGATGTGCGATCTTAGAGTTCCAAGATCGCAGTTGATACTTTTGCCACTGGACGGTCCTTTTGGACCTAAACCGTCCCGAAGAGACGGTGACAGAGAAGAGTATGGCCTGCTGATCTCAGGGACACCGCAAAGTCCCTGATTGATTCAGGAGAATCTCTTTTTGCCGGAGACAGAAGCCATTGAAGTTGTTGAAGTTGGGACAGCTATGGAATGGGAGGAAAATGGAAGGAGAAAGTGTGTCCATCTGGTGAGGAAATCTTATTATTATAAAAGAGACTACCTCCCAAAAAATAAAGCTAAATTAAATTTGAAAACAGAAGAGAACAAGCTGAGAAATTAAGCTACATTAGACGGTGTGTTATCCTTTTCTTTTAATTTTCTTTTACGTATGGAATGTTTCCTATTCTTTAAATTGAACAAATACAAAGAAGATATAAAAGAAATACAAAGATGGATGTAATAACTAAGGGAAATGAAGTAACACTGCCACTTGGAGGTTGGAGGCTTGGAAGGCTTGGAAATATTATCTTTTCTTTTTTCTCTTTGATCATTTGACTTTGCATTTCAAGGTTTCTCAGCTTGTTTACAGAGACTGATAGTGAGAAGAACATGGGTTGTTTATACAGGTGCTCTTCGGGAGCTTTATTGGCAGCTGGAGTGGAGTGAAAACAAAGCCTTGTCTTGAAAGATTATAAATGAACTTGCTTTAAGTTTAATAAAAAGTTTTGAATGCCAGAGTAGTAGTGTTTACAAGTTGGAAGAATATATATGATTTAAAATATATGATTTGATATGAATTGTAGGTGATGACTGTGGAAGGGATGCATGGAAGTTTTTGTAACCAATCGCACACTTTCTACAATTTGAAATGGAAAATGGTTTTGTGTTTGTGTATGTGTGTGTGTGTGTTTTGTCTGTTTGTGTTTATTAAAAAATAAAAATATATATATAAAAAAAGAATGGTTGCGGGATTGGTTTGGCAAGTCTAAAGAAAAGAAGGTCTAGAGGTGATATGATAGCAGTATACTAATATTTGAGGGGCTGCCACAAAGAAGAGTGGGTAAACATATGTTCCAGAGGGCAGGCAGAACAAGAAACAATGGATGAAAAATAATCAGGGAGAAAAACAATCTGGAATTAAGAAGAATCTTCCTAAAAGTGAGAACAATTAACAGTGGAACAGCTTGCCTCCAGAAGTTGTGGGTGCTTCATCACTGGAGGCTTTTAAGAAGAAACTAAACAAACACTTGCCTGAAATTTAATGGGGTCTCCTGCTTGAACAGGGGGCTGGACTAGAAGACTTCCAAGATTCTTTACATCTCTCTTCTATTCTACGTATCTTGCAATATCTAAATAATATCATATGTATCTTGTTTGTTACTACCTAATAAATATATGTAGAACACAATATTAAATATTAAATGTGCCATAAGTCTGAACTTTCCCATTAATAATATGCAGATGGAATATGTTGGACATTCCAGATGTGGTTTATACACAGGTTTCAGAGTGTGGGGGGTGTTGTCCAGTCATCAAAGTACTTCAGTAAGCAACTCTTGCACTTTGCTTCTAAAATAGAGTTGACATGTTTATTTAATGCATCAAAAACACTGAATAATTTTATATTTTGTCTTTATCTAAGCATAGTATAAATCTAGAGCAGGTGAAGGCGATCTTCTTTTATCCCAATATATCAAATAGGAACTGCCATATATCCATTCAACTATCCCTTGATCACAATAGTTAAAGCCAGCGTAACCAAAGATACTAAATTTAAACCATGAAAAAAATAAATCTGATCTATGATTCATAGTTCTTGTAAAGATCACACAAAGCCATTCAGACATGAGATTATGAAAATTTGGAGTATTCCATTTCAAAATTGGTCCATTGATGCAGCATTGCACCAAAAGACGTTGAGTCTTATTCTGTTCTGTTTCTGTTCTTAAATGGCTATATTTAAATCGTAAAATCCAAGAAATACATGTAGTCTTGTCCCTTCATTAAATATAAATTTAAGTCTAACTGCAATGCTCCAGTTCCTTTTGAATGCAGAACAAAAGATAGTAACAATAATGTGATGTCCATGTGTACAGGCATGTAGATGTATGGCCATATATTCTTCTGTGAATTATTTTAATAATATGAAATACACCATAGAGAAGGAATAAGTGCATGAAATTACAGCCTTCTGCTTTATGTTAGCTAACATTTGTACAAGAATTTCCATTCGAGACCATTCTGCATACAGGCAACATCAAAGAGGAAGCAAAATAGATGTTGCATGTTCAGGTTTTAGATGGAAATAGATCCTAATTTTAGGTAACAGGAATGGCACTTTTTCATAAAGGAGGCAGATCAAAGTGAAACTGAAAGCCAACATGTTGTTTCTCTTAACTATGACTAAATAAATATTTGGCAGCTAGGGGTTGTCTGGAATTAGGATGGGGTAATCTTATAAATTGTGTGACTGAAATGTCCATTTTCTTCTAAATTTGGTGGGGGGGGGATTTACCTATCTCTCTTTTTAAAAGGTGTTTATCCAATGTTAGGACTTAATGATAGCTTTCACGTGTTTCTCATATAACATCACAGATATTCAGCTGTTTTGGTTAGATGGAGCTTTATAAGCCCCCGTCTCCCTCCCTCCTAAAAAACAGAGAGGTGTGGCAGCTGCATGTATTCTGCAGATGAGTGGTGTCTCAGCATTGTTGTTGTTAGTTGCAAAGTCATGTCCGACCCATCACGACCCCACGGACAATGTTCTTCCAGGCCTTCCTTTCCTCCACCATCCTCTGGAGTCCATTCAAGCTCATGCCTACTGCTTCAGTGAGTCCTTCCAGCCACCTCATTCTCTGTCATCCCCTTCTTCTTTTGCACTCAATCTTTCCCAGCATTAGGCTCTTCTCCAGTGAGTCCTTCCTTCTCATTAGGTGGCCAAAGTATAGGGTTTGTCTCCAGTATAAGGTTTAAAAAACCAAGTTATAAGTGCCCGCTCTCATTTTTATGCGTGTTATACATATGACACACATTTAAAATAACTACATTTTAAATATATTAGTGCTTTGTGCTTAGTGCTTTGGTTGCACTAAGGAAGGTGTCATTTTGACTTTGTGGGCATCCAACTGCTTTCCACACCTTGGCAACTGAAGAAATCTCTCTCTCTCTCTCTCTCTCTCTCTCTCTCTCTCTCTCTCACACACACACACACACACACACACACACACACACACACACACACAATTATTATTATACTTTTATTCATTAAACATGAAACTCAATCAACTGAATATTTGAAGATGTATCACAAATATTATTGACTGGCACTGATGGTTGATAGGGGTTGCTGCCAGCATCCTAGGTATCGACCAAGTATCTTCTTAAAATGTATGTATGATGTTCTGAGTAGCACCATTTTTTGAAGTTCTGCTGCTGTTATTGCAGGAAGCTGCAATTTCTAGATGTGTTTTGTAAAATTCTTAGACATGGTGCCAAGTGCCTTGATGACAATGGGTATCACTGTTACATGCTTCATCCATAGCTGTGTAGTTTTGATGGCCAGGTCACAATATTTTGTGATTTTTTTTCTACTTCTTTTTCTACTTCCTTTTATTTGACTCTGGCATCTCCTGGTACAGCGATATCAATAAATTGTACTCTTTGGTTTTTGATAACTGTGATATCTGTTGTGTTGTGTTCTAAAGTATGATCTGCCTGTATTCAAAAGTCCCACAAGATCGTCACCTTCTCATTTTCGACAACGTTTTCCACTTTGTGTTCCCATGACTTTTTGGATACAGGTAAGTTGTATTTTTTTATATAATAACCACTGGCTTAATTTATCAACTCGGTCATGTGTAGCTTCTTAATCAGTTTGTGCAATTTGGCTGCACTCACATAGAACATGTTTTCAAACTGTTATGTGCACAGAAGCTGAGTAGAATAGAATAGAATAGAATAGAATAACAGAGTTAGAAGGGACCTTGGAGGTCTTCTAGTCCAACCCCCTGCCTAGGCAGGAAACCCTATACCATTTCAGACAAATGGTTATAGTGATAGGAGCTCATCATCTTACACATTGCTGGGATCATCTCATTGCCATTAAGCTACTGAGCCACTGATAGTAAAGCTTCCTTGACTCTTCCACTATAAATAAAAGAGAAAAGAAGAAAAACATAAGGGAAGATACAAGTTACAGGGGAAAAAAAGTCAAAACAAATAGTAACAATGATGTACAGTCCACATTGAGAATATTTATTCAAGAATGTACTTTAAAATGAATTTATTCCAAACTATGTTTGACATATTAAAGTTTCGACTAATGAACCCAAACAATTTAGCACTCCAAGACTTGCAACTTTCTCAAATAATTGTTTGAAAATAATTGAGCACATCATTTTGGCATAGAAGAAAACAGTTCTTTGAGAAAGTTGCAATTCTCGGAGTGCTGAATTGGTTGAGTTCATTAGTTGGAACTTGCCATTAAATCAGATGCACCATATTTTTTGGAGTATATGATGCACCGAGGTTTTGACGAGACAAATTTTTGCAGTCTGCAAACCTCCCCAAAACAGCCTATTTTTTGTAAAAATGGCCCTATTTTTTGTCAAAAAAGGGAGCACAAATAGCCTTTAGGAGGCTTATAGAATGCTTCTGGGGGCTGGGGGGAGCATTTTTTGCTCATTTCTGCCCTCCCTAGCCCCCAGGAACCCTCTGAAAGCCTCCTAAAAGCTATGCACAGTCATTTTGGTGAAGGGCGGGGTTTCAGGAGGCAAAAAATGCTGTATTCAGTGTATAAGACAGACCCAGATTTTCAGCCTCTTTTTTGAGGGATAAAGGTGTGTCTTATACCCAAAAAATACAGTAACTATTTCCTGCTTTTTCAGTATAATTAAAGAATAGATAACTCCCTCCCTTATTATATCACAGATCACATTGTCCAATTAGGTGTTCTGGCATCTACTGGCAACTCCTCTTAGTCTCTGGCCAGCACATGTCAAGATGACCTTGGTTCCCACGGGATGATCTGTTGCTGTCTAGTCTGACATTCCAGACCTCCTTCCCTTTCCTGTACTGTGTGGCAAGCTGAGAATCAGGAAGATGGCTGTGGCAGGTCTGATCTGTTTTCAAGGTGACAAAAGGTCTTTTTGTATACCTGATTGCCTCTCCTTTTCTCTCAATTAGTTACAACAACAAAACTTTTCAGATTGTACATTGGTTGCCAGTCTTTCTTTTAAGAACAAGCAATAGAAACCTAGCAATTTTTCTTAAAAAGGAAAAAAAACCTATACAAATTATCCAACAAATACCGGCAAATGGCATTTTCACAATCTACTGTCAGTAGGATTTTGCAGAACTGCACATAGTTGAGATTATTATGAGATTATTAAGTTATTTGCATACTGATTCTAGTTTAAACCAAAGAGCTGTTATTTTCTGCTTTAAACAGCACATGGATAGGGAAACCCCTAAAATGACAAGTGCTAGAAAGGTTTCTAAATGATTTCTGGAACTAGGTAATCATTCAGATGGAATTCTGAGATAGGAAATGTATGTAATCAGCAATACATTTATCTAAAGATCCCTTTTAAAATAGCAAAGCATGAGCAGGTCTACATTATGTTTGTGTGAACTTGAGAAATGTAAAGGTCTAGTTATGAGCTGTACTTTGTCTGCATCTCATAGTCATGTAAAGTTTTTAATTACTTTTCCAATTCGATATATTTTTATGGCATTCCTGGGACTCTGAATGTATCCTCAATTGGCTAAAGCAACACTTGACTACATCATACTGATAGCCCAGGGTAATTTATGAATAGGTTCATTGAACAGATTATGAAATGGTACAGGTTCAAATCCTGTAGAGACACCACTTTCATTAGCATTTCTCTTATTAATATCTACCTCCCTTATTGAACTTGGATAAATTAATTTCTATCACTTGAAGTTATAGTTTTATTATAAACTTTGAAATAACAATAAGCTAGCATTTCATACATCAGAAAATCTTATTATTTAGATGCAAATTGTGGTTGAATAATTCAAGAGAAGAAATATTCTGCAAGTGTGCTGTGTGTCCAGAATTATAACTAGGCCAGTAGCACTCACAGGTCTAAAAAGAATAATTCCAGTCTAAGGGCAATAATACATGCTAGAGACATAGTTGGAGCTCCAGATTTCCTTATATAAGTTGTGTCTAAATATATGGAGATTTCTCATGTAAAAATGCCATTTATCAGTCTAGATCTCCCTTTTTCAAATCAGATTAAAAATCTAGCCAGCAGGACAAATGACCAGTAACTTAGATAGAAAAAAAACTTCTAATAGTAACAAATGTTATTGTGAAACAGATTCAATATTTATAGAGGTTGCAGAAGAAACTACAGTATGTGTATATTGGGCCCGTGAGATGGAATATTTACAGCAGTCCAACTTCACAGACAATGAGATCCGTTCAACAAGGGTTGAAATCTTCCTCTTATTTTTTTTTTCCATCATTGGGTAGCATTTATTTAATATTCTAGTACTTAATGTTTTTAACACTTTAATTGTTTTATATTGTGTGTTGTGACATGCTAAGCCACACAGTTGCTTGACAGTGAAATGAGTGGTGTATAATTTTAATGAAGAAATAAAAAAAATGGTTAAGTGATTAATGTTTATTTTAAAAATTGTACTACCACCCTTCTCATATACATACAACAGAATAGAACAGAACAGAATAGAATAAAATAACAAAGTTGGAAGGGATATTGGATGTCTTCTACTCCAACCCCCTGCTTAGACAGGAAACCCTACACCACTTCAGACAAATGGTTATCTAACATCTTCTTAAAAACTTCCAGTGTTGGAGCATTCACAACTTCTAGAGGCAAGTTGCTCCACTGATTAATTATTCTAACTGTCAGGAAATTTCTCCTTAATTCTAAGTTGCCTCTCCTTGATTAATTTCCACCCTTCCACAGTTATGTTTCCACATCACTCTGGATGGCTAACCAAAAAAAAAAAGAACTAAGTAAAACACAAACAACGATAAAAAAATGAATAATATAAAATAGCAGCTGAGAAGCAGCAATCATAATAACCATACAATAGGCTTATCTATATTATCAGGATCCCAGCCTTGATGGAAAAGCCAAGTTTTTAATGTCCTGTGAAAAGCCAGAAAGATTGGGACAAATCTGTCAAGGGAGGGATATATTCCCAAAGTTAAAGCCACAGCAGAAAAGGCTGTGAATGGGAACTAGCACATGCCTTTCCTGTTAATATGAATTACAGTTATCTTTTTAAGGTATTTTTTTTCTGAATTTTCAAATGCAATTCAAACATCACAATAAAAAAAAAAAACCTGTGCAAAATGTATACGATAGTCCTCACATTATCACCATAATTGAGCCCAGAATTATGGTCACTGAAGCCATTACACTAATTCCCATGTATTGGACTTTCTTTTTGCAACAGTCATTAAGTGAATGGTATTGCTATGATGTGAATCCATTTTACGCAATGATTTTTTTTTTTTTTGCTAGGAACATTGCAAACGAAACATAGAAAATCATGATCATGTGACCATGTGATGTTGCAAACAGCCATAAAAGTGTGCCACTTGCCAAGGGCTCAAAATGTGATCACATGACCAGACATGTGGGTGGGGGCATTTAACTTTGAAATCAGGTTGTAAATAGCATTGGGCAGGGGTCCATTGTAATTTCAAATGGCTGCTACGTCTTCAGTAAAGGACTACCTATACTATCTACCGAAGTAAAACATGGTTTAGGACTTAATTATTTGAGGGAACATCTCTCATCCATAGCTTCTCTCCATCATATGCAGAAGCTGCCAAAAAAGCCAACAGAGTTCTAGGCTGCATAAACAGAGGGATAGAACCAAGATCACGTGAAATGTTAATACCACTCTATAATGCTTTGGTAAGACCACACTTGGAATACTGCATCCAGTTTTGGTCACCAGGATGTAAAAAAGATGTGGAGACTCTAGAAAGAGTGCAGAAAAGAGCAACAAAGATGATTAGGGGACTGGAGGGTAAAACATATGAAGAGTGGTTGCAGGAGCTGGGTATTCTAGTTTAACGAAAAGAAGGATTCGGGGTGACAGAATAGCATATCTCAGGGGCTGCCTCAAAGAAGTCAAACTATTCCCCAAAGCACCTGAGGATAGGACAAGAAGTAATGGATGGAAACTAATCAAGGAGAGAAGCAACTTAGAACTAAGAAGAAATTTCCTGACACTTAAAACGATTAATCAGTGGAACAACTTGCCTCCTGAAGTTTTGAATGCTCCAACACTAGACATTTTTAAGAAGATGTTGTATATCCATTTGTCTGAAGTGGTGTAGGTTTCCTGCCTAAGCAGAGGGCTGGACTAGAAGATCTTCAAGGTCCCTTCCAACTCTGTTATTCTATAATAAAAAAATCTGTTATATCCAGGGCCGGATTTAGATGAAAAGAGGCCCTAGACTATTCCACTTATGAGGCCCTTTCACCTCCCATTTTTAAGTTTGTAAATTACATGAGAGACAATAAAATACATCATTACTGTGATATATATCAATATATATATATATATATATATATATATATATATATATATATATATATATATATATATATATATATATATCAATATATATATATATCAATATATATATATCAATATATATATATCAATATATATAGATGGCCTCCCAAAGGAGGGCGGCTCTGCTATGCGGCAAAGGCAGCGAGGCCAGCCGCCTCCCTTGCTGCGCTCAGCTGCCCGGCTCTGCCCCCTCGCCCTCACCTGCCTGGCCGCTGGTGGGCTTCGCGTCGACGGGGCGGCTACTGGGAGCGGCCGCACCTCTCGCCCGACCGCCGGTGCCGGGAACGTGGGCGGGCTCCCCAACTGCCGCGGCACTGGAATGATCTTAACCAATACATTTTTATGTTTGTTTATTAGTCATATGCGTAGAATTTCTCCTTATTTTCGGTTCAGTGTTTTAGTGTTCACTGTTTTTAGAATAGTGTAATTTTAATTTTGCTAACAATTTGAATGTAGGCCCCTCTTGATCTTGAGGCCCTAGGCTGAAGCCTAGTTAGTCTATAGGAAAATCCGGCACTGATTATATCTGCTCCAGTGATGTGCGGTGAGGTTTATGGCTAGTGAGGCAAGCGGGCAAAAGCTGCCCTGCCACCCCGGCACTATGTCCGACATAGAGGCAGGACACCATGTCTGCCATAGAGGCGTCCCGCCTCTATGTCGGACATAGCACCGTGGCAGCAGGGCAGCTTTTGCTTGTTTTCAAGAGGCAAAAGCCACCCTGCCGCTAACTTTACTCCAGCCATGTAATGTCTTGATTGTGGTAAAACATTCAATTGCTGTTATTTTTACAATGGGTTAATGTTAACAGAAGTATCATCAGCTAAATAAGAAATGTGAGCTATATGTAGAAGAATCTATTCCAAAACACTTGAAGGAACTTCAACTGTTTGCTTAAACAAATTAACAAAAAATCATGTCTTCTTTGTGGGATATTGGAAAGATTCCTGACAGCAAGTTAATGTGTCTTAAAATTTAATGGCAACTTCCTCTTTTCCATATATCAAGTAGTGAAATAATCTTTCATTTGCCTAGGGTTGAATAAGATGTATGAACATGTACATGGGGCTTCATTTTGTTATAAAGTATAAATCAAGGGACATATTGGTTTGGCTCAATCAACTAATCTATGATTTGTTTTTGGCTTAACCTATTGTATGAACACAGCAATTGTGATCTATAAATCCATAGTTTAGAACTGATCATGATGTGTAAACAAGATGTGTTACATTAGTATATTAGGCTAAGTAACTTCACATATTTTTTCCATTTTTTTTAATTCAAGGGATAAAATACAAACTCACAGAAAATAAACAAGAACAGAACAAAACTAAACAGGACAAAATTGTTTGGGGGAGGGGGCATGATTTTGTTCCTTGATTTGGCAGATATGCCATCTTAGCAAAACGTTTCAGAATCCAATTCTTAAAACTAAATCATAGTTTGCCGGTTGCCTGAAGAAATATCATCTGATACTGAGATGGATTAGAACTAGTTAAACGCCAAGCCTTCCTTGAAAGGTAGGGAAACCAAGTTTCTTAAGCGTTTTGAAGCAAATATCATTTAAAGGTCTTACTTAACTCCAAGTGAACTTTTGCATATTGGGGAGATAACTGGCTAAAAACAATTCAGCCTTTTATTTTCTATCAATTCTGGTGCAAGGCGATGGTTTAACCCCCCCACCCCCCCACACACACACCAATAGCGCAGAGGCTGGGGAAAATGAGAGCGGAGAATCGAGCTGCTCATTTTTCCTCAACCTGGCGGGGCAGAGGAAACGAGGTGAGGTGGCCTTAGATGACAGCCCTTTGGAGGCGTTGCTTCTTGGGCCGAGCCCGGTGCGTATGTAACAAAGCCAGTGGTAACGTGGTTGCCACCGCAGCGCCGGCTGCCTGGTAACCAGGTCCTGCTCCTTTAAACCACCAGAGGGTAGGATGGAGGCGAAGAAATCCTTTCCACCCCAACCTCTGGCCAGTTCCTCCAATGCTCCGGTGGGTCGCTGGGTCCTGGAGCCGTCGCCCTTTCCTTTTCCTCCTTTCGCGTGCTCACTCCCCATCCCATGTGGGCAGCAGAGGGGAAGGCGTCTCTGGTGGCTGCAGCAGCAGAAGCAGAAGCAGCGGCGGTGGCTGGAGTGCAAATCCAGACAGCCGGCTCTGGCTCTCTCTTTCCTGAGCATGTCCCGTTGCTGCTGGCACCACTTTTGGTGAATCTGTCTGGGCGGCGGGGCTCTCGCTGCTGCTGCCGTCGTCGCCCTTACTACCACCACCAGAGAGCTTGTTGTTCTGAACCGTGCTCATGAGTATGGCTGGGCCCGGAGCGGCAGCATGCACTTTAAAGTGCCAGCATGCCTCTCGGCCATAAAGCAGGACATGTTTTACTCTATGGCAGGGTGAGGCGGCATGCACTTTAAAGTGCCAGCATGCCTTCCGGCCATTCAGTGGGACCTGCTGAATGGCTGGAAGCCGCCATGTCCCATCTACACGGCGGCATGGCTTTAAAAAATTAAAAATTAAAAGTGCCAGCCCGCGCACCAGCAGAGGCGGGTAAAACACACACACACACACACACACACACACACACACACACACACACACACAAATTACTTATAATAAAACAAATTACAATCACTTACAAATAATTTTGAATTCTTCCCCCCTGCCCCCTCCCTCCGACCCACATAACTTTTCCAACTGTGTCAGAGGATTTCAACTCTCCTCTTGTCCGCCATGCTGAAAATGTAAAAAGAAAAAGGCAAGAGATGCTCTAGGCTAGCCAGGCTGGGATAGTTGCTTCTAGAGTCACTACGTGGATGACTCTGCTTAACTGTTTAAAAAAAGCCTCTAAACAAAGTGTCCTCTGCAGGAGGAGGTGAGAGAATCATGTGACTCCTTTGCATAAGGAATTTTTCGCCTTTTAACCCTTGCTTAACTCTGCTCAAGTAATCATAAAGCTAGAGTAAAGGAGGCCCATGATTCTCTCGCCTCCCCTGCAGTTAAGCACTAACCAGAGTCATCCACTGTGACTCTGGCAGCAATTACCTCTGCCTTTTTCCTTTTAATTTTGGTTTTCTTTTCATCATGACAGCGGTGAGGCCCTGCCTCCCCTGACTGCACGTCACTGACCTTCTCCAATAGAGTTTGTATCCTATTCCCATTGATCAAAGTCCCATTGGTTAAGCAATGCCATCTGATTGCATCCCCAAAACATGCATTCTCTATCACACTATCTACTTTCTGGAACATCAGCCAATGGAAGATTCTGATTCCATCACCCTTTTCTCTTTCCATGGGCTAAAGTAAGTGAGAAAGGATGTATGCTAGGATGATTGTGAGTTACATTCTCAAGTTGTTTTTCTTAATTGTTTACACACACACACACACACACACACATCACAGATCCAGAACCTGGTGGTTTTATGATCACGATTTATAAATATAAGCAAAATCAGAAGTACTTGAGAAAGTTCCATACATTAGCAAAATTGAATTATTAGGCAAAGTGGTCACGCAACACAATTTGTATTCAATCTGAAAATATGAAGAAGGGAAAATCAATTAAAATTGAGAAAAATTAGAAACAGAAAGAAATTGAAATGGACACATTCATCATGACTCATACTCCACAAGGAACCCTGGGTAGGAGAAACAAATAGTGTGTGCCCCACATTGGCATTCTTTTTTGGGACATGGCTTTCTGATTTATCATTGTCAAGTTTCCATCGCTAATTGTGCAGTGCCAGGTACAGTCCAATTATTAGACTACAGAATAGTTAAATGCTTGGCAAGAGGCTGAAATGTCAGTAGAAATTCATTTCCAGCTGCATAGAAATAGGATAAAAATGACATTGCATTTCTCTCGGGGTATCCTGGTGACCACAATCTGTCTTAACTTGATTACTAAATAAATACAGAAAAGAGCATAAGTCTTATTCAGTATGCACCTAAGGACTTGCAGATATTTCATTAGCATTCTTTACAGCAAAAGGCAACTGCCTTCCTTTTTCAGACTTTCTCCTGGCATTGTGGGGTCATTGTTTCTGCTTTTCTTTTCCTCTTTTCCTTTAACATCTAGGCTTAGAATAGATTTGTTGTTAGTATAAAATTTGGCCTTCAGCCTTCACTGCTTTGTTAGGACCACCATAAATTGGTTTGTTAGACATTGTTTTAGAAGATTTTATTGGTGCTGGGTTCTACGTTAAAAACTGCCTTAGCCATCAAAAAGCTTCCTTTGACCCCTTTTAGAATTTTAAGAAATTGTGCCAAAATGTATACAGGAATTATCATTGCCGGGTGCAGAATAAAAGGTCACACAGCTTTCCAGAAATCAAAAGGACATTTTTCCATTCTATGGAACGAGATAGATTTCCCAGGCTAGGAAGATTGCATGTCTGAATGCAGAGACCGGACATAAAACTTTGAGTCTGGTATTCATTCTCAGTTCTATGGTTAGCACGGGGATTAAACCAAGACTGATTAAACCACTGTACTTAAGCACTCCAGGTCATTTTTTAAAGGGTTGTAATATGGAAGATATATTAAAGGAAGCTGGATTGGAAGATGAGTGTGGTTTTAAAATTGGAGGAAGGAACATCAAGGATCGGTGCTAGGCCCTGATAGCCAAAAAAGTAAAAGATCGGCAAGTTCTAGTAGTAAAGGTTGAGGAACAAAGTGAAAAGATGGGACTGAGATAGATAGATAGATAGATAGATAGATAGATAGATAGATAGATAGATAGATAGATAGAGCTCTCTCTCTCTCTCTCTCTCTCTCTCTTTGTGTGTGTGTGTGTGTGTGTGTGTGTGTATGTGTGTGTTTCAGCATAACTCTGGAATGCTTCCAGCAATTTTAACCAAACTTGGTACACAGATTACTTACTCTCTGGAAACAAATACTGTGGGAGTAAGAAACCCCTAACACCCCTCAGAGTGTGTGTTCTGTTAGGATACAGCCTGTTGTGCCTTAAAATGACTTCTACTGTACTGCCTCAGAATGGCTTCTACTGTACAGTGCTGTGGAGTTGCCATGGTAACGGCATCACAATACTTCACAAGAGGGCTCTCTCTGGTAAGGGGGGAAATCTAACATTAGAAATTGTAGCAAAATTGTGGTTCATGGAAGGAGGGTTGGGATAAATAAATACCCAGGCAGTGCCGGGTTATCAGCTAGTTAAATATAAACAAGATCAAACTAACGACAGCAGGTAAATTAACCTTAGAATCACCAATGAACATACTGAATTTATGGATAGTTTTTTACAGTCTAGCACTTGGTAGAATAGTCATGAAGGCCATGGGAAAGATATTCAGATACTGTGATATGTCTATATCTACAACGATCAGAGTAGTGCAAATAATTATGTTCACTGTGACAGTCTTTGGAAGCCAAAGTTGAATTTGAAGAACCAGGATGAGAAGAATATTGATGCTTTTGAACTTTGAGGTTGGAAAAGACTCCTGAGAACAGCCAAAAAAAATAAACAATTGGATTGTTGAATACGCCAACTCTTGATTTATTCTCACTTGAGGTACAAATGGCCAGGCTCAAATTATCTTCTTTTGGACATATAAAACAAAGATCCAGTTCTATAAGAAAAGCTCTAATGCTCAGATATCTGAAAAGAAAGAGAAGAGGATAACCAGCTGAAAGGTGGAACACAGAGTTTTAGAAATTGCAATTGTACGGGGGCCATTCAATTACTTGGAGAAGATCAGAGGAGTCAGCAGAAGGAGGAATTGAAAAAGAAAACCAAGAGAGGAGCAAAAATTATGCAATTGAAACCCCACATTAAAAAGGTAGGGTATCAATCACATGGCTGTGGCTACTATTTATTTTCTACCAGCTGTTAACCCGGCATTGCCTGGGTATTTATTTATCCCAATTCTGTATTAGACATTCACAAATGCCCGGACCATATGTAATTTCTAATATTGGATTTTTCCCCTTAGCAGAGGGAGCCCCCTTGTGGAGTACTGTGAAGCCATTGCCATGGCAACTCCACTGTGCTGTACAGTAGAAGCCATTTTAAGGCAGTACAGTAAAAGTCATTTTAAGGCACAACAGGCTGTATCTTAACAGAACACGTCCCCCAAGGGGTGATAGGGGTGTCTTACCCCCACAGTATTTTTTTCCAGAGAATAAGTCATCTGTGTACCAACTTTGGTTGAAATTACTCAAGCCATTCCAGAGTTATGCTGGAACATGCACGCACACACACACACACACACACACACACACACACACACACGCACACAGACTATATATATATTAGATTTTTTTTACAACCCCTGGTAAGCCCCAATTATGGGAGGAAGCTAACCGAAGTCTCCCTTTATTTATTTATCAGCACAAATTAAAAAAAAACACACACACACACACACACACACACACACACACACACACACACACACACACACACACACACACACACACACACATATATATATATATATATATATATATATATATATATATATATATATATATATATATTTAAAGTCACAACCCCTGGTATGCCCAAATATGGGAGGAAGGTCACACTTCCACTCTCTGTCTTCGGCTCGTCACAAGAGACCATCCGGACAGAAACCCAATATTTTTTACTGTTGCCTTTTTTGTTACATTTGTTATATTTAAGCTGATAAATAAATAAAGGGAGACTAGTATAGATCTATTTCAAGCTATTTAGCTCTCATCAGCTAGCCATACCCTATGTTGGGAATCGAACCTGTGCTCTATTGCCTCTCAGGCAGATGTGTTAACCATTGAGCTACAAGGCTCGACTCCTTATCAGCCAGCCAGGGTGAGAGGTATATATTTAAAGTCACAACCCCTGGTATGCCCAAATATGGGAGGAAGGTCACACTTCCACTCTCTGTCTTCGGCTCGTCACAAGAGACCATCCAGACAGAAACCCAATATTTTTTACTGTTGCCTTTTTTTGTTACATTTGTTATATTTATGCTGATAAATAAATAAAGGGAGACTAGTATAGATCTATTTCAAGCTATTTAGCTCTCATCAGCTAGCCATACCCTATGTTGGGAATCGAACCTGTGCTCTATTGCCTCTCAGGCAGATGTGTTAACCATTGAGCTACAAGGCTCGACTCCTTATCAGCCAGCCAGGGTGAGAGGTATATATTTAAAGTCACAACTCCTGGTATGCCCAAATATGGGAGGAAGGTCACACTTCCACTCTCTGTCTTCGGCTCGTCACAAGAGACCATCCAGACAGAAACCCAAGATTTTTACTGTTGCCTTTGTTATATTTGTGTTTTTTTTATTTGTGCTGATAAATAAATAAAGGGAGACTAGTATAGATCTATTTCAAGCTATTTAGCTCTCATCAGCTAGCCATACCCTAAGGGGGTATGTATGTATGTATGTATGTATGTATGTATGTATGTATGTATGTATGTATGTCTGTCTGTCTATGTCTATGTCTATGTCTATGTCTATGTCTATGATGTCTATGTCTATGTATATTTGTATATTTGTATTTTGTATTTTGTATTTTGTATTTTGTATTTTGTATTTTGTATTTTGTATTTTGTATTTTGTATTTTGTATTTTGTATTTTGTATTTTGTATTTTGTATTTTGTATTTTGTATTTTGTATTTTGTATTTTGTATTTTGTATTTTGTATTTTGTATTTTGTATTTTGTATTTTGTATTTTGTATTTTGTATTTGTTTATTATTTATAGGCCGCCCTTTTCCCTGAGGGGACTCAGGGCGGCTTACAATTTATGGGGAGGGGAATACAAAACAAGACATGAGGCAGTACATAAGTAAAAATAGAACACAACATTCATTCATCATTCGGGTGGGGACGGATTAGAATCTTTATCCCCAGGCCTGACGGGATAGCCAGGTCTTGAGGGCTATGTATATGTATATGTATATGTATATGTATATGTATATGTATATGTATATGTATATGTATATGTATATGTATATGTATATGTATATGTATATGTATATGTATATGTATATGTATATGTATATGTATATGTATATGTATATGTATATGTATATGTATATGTATATTTGTATTTTGTTTTTTTATTTGTTTATTATTTATAGGCCGCCCTTTTCCCTGAGGGGACTCAGGGCGGCTCACCATTTATGGGGAGGGGAATACAAAACAAGACATGAGACAGTACATAAGTAAAAATAGAACACAACATTCATTCATCATTCGGGTGGGGACGGATTAGAATCTTTATCCCCAGGCCTGACGGGATAGCCAGGTCTTGAGGGCTATGTATATGTATATGTATATGTATATGTATATGTATATGTATATGTATATGTATATGTATATGTATATGTATATGTATATGTATATGTATATGTATATGTATATGTATATGTATATGTATATGTATATGTATATGTATGTATATACACAGACACACACACACACACACACACACACACACACACACTATATATGTATTTGAAGTCACAACCCCTGGTATGCCCAAACATGGGAGGAAGTCAACTGCTTCCATTCTCTGTCCATCGGCTCGTCACAAGAGACCATCCAGACAGAAACCCAATATTTTTACTGTTGCCTTTGTTACATTTTTGTTCTATTTGTCCTGATAAATAAATAAAGGGAGACTAGTATAGATCTATTTCAAGCTATTTAGCTCTCATCAGCTAATCCCAGTAAGGGTATCATCCTAATCCCAGTAAGGGTATGGCTAGCTGATGAGAGCTAAATAGCTTGAAATAGATCTATACTAGCCTCCCTTTATTTATTTATCAGCACAAATACAACACACACACACACACACACACGTATGTATGTATGTATGTATGTATGTATGTATGTACGTACGTACGTACGTATATAGTCTGTAGTACTGTCTGCCACTGAGAAGACCCACAAGTCATGAATCTTGTGAGTACAGGAGAGAGCAACTGGATTTTTTCCAACCTGACCAGATGTGGATATATTATTTTGACAAGACATTGCCAAATGTATACTGGCACTTTAAAAATTATTATCAGTATTTGTCATCCAATGATTTTCACTTGACAATGTGCAGTTGATGAGGGAAAGAATATGAAGTCATCAAGTCTGGCATATTTTCTACACCATTTCCAGACTTTTATGCTTTCAAGGAAAAGAAAGTTTTCAAATCAATGTTTAAGGGTATTTTCCTCAGATGATAAACAATTGCTTGACTCCCTTGGTCCAAGTTTGATAGAAACTCATTTATTTTTGTACTTGGGAAAGCCACGTTAATAGATCCACTTAAAATTGGGCCTTCAGTCCTTCACAATACAATTAGCTCAATACCCTTCTACCTTTTAAGTGGGGAAAGGGAGATATATGCTTTGATCACATTAAATCCAATTACCATAAATTAATTTGCACTGTCTAAAGATTTTGCATTAACTAGAATTCACAAACTATTCTATTTTTACACATAAAATTCTACAATACAGTTCCCTGCTCAAAAAAATGCATTTGTATTTATATTTTAAACAAAATTGAATTTTAAAAAGCATGTATCGGGAGAAATTGTTGCCAAAAGTGTTTATGTAGTGTTAGGAAAGTATGTGTATAAACTCACTAAAAATATTTGTCCATAGAAACATGAAGATGAATTGATCAATCAATCAATCAATCAATCAGAATAGAGCTTGAAGGGACCTTGGAGGTCTTCTAGTCCAACCCCCTGCTCAAGAAGGAGACCCTATACCACTTCAGATAAGGACTTGCCCAGTCTCTACTTTAAACTCTCCAGTGATGGTACATCCACAACTTCTGAAGGAAAGTTCCACTGGTTAATTGTTCTCACTGTTCGGAAGTTTCTCCTTAATTCCTGATTGCTTCTATCCTTGATTGGTTTCAATCCATTGTTGTCTTGCCTTCAGGTGCTTTGGAAAATAGGCTGACCCCCTCTTCTTTTTGTGGCAGCCCCTCAAATGCTGGAACATTACTAGTCCTCCTTCTCTCTAGACTAGTCATACCCAAATCCTGCAATAGTTCTTCATATGTTTAAGTCTCCAGGCATAATCATCTTAGTTCCTCTTCTTTGCACTTTCCCCCAAGTCTCAACATCTTTTTGATGATGTGGTGACCGAAAAGACATTTGGTTTGTCATGCAGACTTTAACAACATTTGGCTGGAGAAACAATATAAAATCAACTAAAGCTTTAAAAAGACTATGAATGTGGCAAAAAGAATGTGGCAAAAAGAATGTGGATAGATTCATCCTTCCTGCACTAAAGATCTTTCATACATTCTTATGCATATTTACTTAGAAGTAAGTTGGCTATTTTCAAAGAAGGGGAATAGGACCTTTAAACATTGACCTGTAGATTCCTTGTCATGTTTAGTAGGAAGTAATTCAGATTGGTTTGGGAGGGGTGGATTTTCTGCTAAGGAGTTGTGCTTTTGATTACCACTTTAATAAGCTTTTCTATGGATGAGTATCGTAGAATTCTAAGATGCCAAAGCTTACTTACATATCTGGCAGCTTTAGTTTGACTGAAACTATTATGTTTAGATTGAAATAATTATTTTTTCTGCTGGTAGTTACTCTATTTTTGGTCTTGTCTCTTCAGGGACTTTCCTTGAAGAATACTACACAAGTGCTTGAATTGGATTAGATTGGATTTTCAATCATTCATTTTATTCATAAGCTTGTTCATAACTGACTGCGTCAGTTTTTAAAGCACATTTGTTTACTGCCAGTTTAGTAGCTGGTAAGTACCACTCTTGTAATAATTTTATTTGTGTCAGTTGTCCCAGGCAATCCCACCAAGATAGAGTTTAAATCAATACATTGTTTGTCATTATTATGCTTATGGGTTCTCTATTCTTCTCACTGTTTGTTAAAAATATGGAAATCGGAAAAGTTCAAAGCTGTAAAGTCACATTAACATTAGCATTTCTCTTTCTGGGCTTGCATCGTAGAAAGGGAGGGAGAGAGGGAGGGAGGGAAAGAAGGAAGGAGGGAAGGAGGAAAGGAAGGAAGAAAGGAAGGAATAATAGATTCTACAACTCCTTTTTCATATATAACTAATACAATACCACCTTGAAAAAGAAGTTCAGCCTAAGCCATGTCTAGGGAATTTTCACCCAAATGCTAGAGTAAAGCAATAAGAAGAATCTGCGACTAGAAAATCCCAATCTGGTTGTTGGAATTAAAAATGCAAAGTTGAGCATTTTGTATACATTACTTAATTACATACTTCAGTCTAGCTTTATCCATTGGGAAATGTTATGATGCAATTAGCCTTGGGAGATTGTTGAAAATATGCTTAGTACTTGTATGAGAGAGAGAGTGTGTGAGACAAGAAGAAGGAGTGCGGAGAATTGAGTAATTTTGGAATATATTTTTGTCCAAGAAGATTCGTCAGGTGGATACGACTCTTCTTCTCTAATTCAAAATTTTCTGAAAAGCTCTGACTCCACCAGTAGTGGGATTCAAATAGCTTAACAACTGGTTCTCTGCCCTAATGATTTCTTTCAACAACCAGAGCCCCAAACTGCTCAGAAAGTTAACAACCAGTTCTCCCCAAGTGGTTTGAACTGACTGAATCACATCTCTGGACTCCACCCATGGTAAAAGATGACAGTACAGCCATTACAAACATCTGATTGTTTGTTGATATAAAAAGCCCTTGTGGGGATGGGAGAAAGGATGAAGGGGGAGGCATTGGTCACTGAATTCAATGGTCAATAAGTTTCTTTTCAATGCATGACTCATGGCCAGACCCCAACCTTTGAGATGAGTGAAGAAATCATAGAAATATGTCTCTTCCATACTATATGGGCAACATAGAAGGTTGATCAGAGATAGTAAGCATGGATAGGTCAGGAATATCAATCAAACTGTATATGAGGTTTACTATTGACTTGAAAACACAGCTGAAGTGTTTGAACCAGTGAGTTGCTACCATCACCATATCAAAATACATAGGAGAAGTCACACCTAGATAAGACTAACGTTGCAAATATAGTTTGAGCTACTGCTGAAATCATATGACATAATTAGTGATAGAGGTACATCATGGGGTTTTCTCAGAGAAATATCAGCCCATCCTTCTTTCTTTTGCAATAATTAATCTGCTTCAAATCTTTCTAGAGAACTGAAGACTAAAACTGACAGCCATATCTGTGTGCTTTGTAAACATTTTATACATTCTAGATAGTTGATTGTTCAAGAAGAAATAGATAAACAGGGATCTCATTTTATTGCAGTTGTTTTCTTAGTTATATAACAGACAAGAGAAATGGGTCTATGGCAGGGATCAGCAAACTGTGGCTCTGGAGCCGCATGTGGCTGTTTCCTCCCATTTCTGCGGCTCCGTCACCAGTCGGTGCCACAATTTTGAGAGGAGCTTCCGGTGGTGGGGGGAGAGAAGCACAGTGCGCCAGGAGAAGACTCCATGGCAAGGGGAGGGTTTTCCAATTGTCTCCACAATTGATAGGGCTATGAGGAGACTCTGGTGGGGGAACTGAACTTCCGGTCAGCTCCAGAATTGAACAGGGGGCTTCCGGTTAGGACCTTTGTGGCTCCCGGTGTTTTCTTTTCTGTAGGAAATGGGCCCAAATGGCTCTTTCAGTGTTTAAGTTTGCTGACCCCTGGTCTATGGTATTGGTATAGTATCCATTACCATAGGCAAATATATTGATATCTTAATGACAGGAAAAAAATTCTTCCAAAGAAAACATAGCTTTATTTTTCTGAATTACGTTGCAATACCTGGAATGAGCTGAAATCTAGCCTAGCTCCAGACTAGATACCCCAAGTTACCAGATCTATGCTGAAAAAATCCAGATGACTCTTAGATAGCTACAAAGTGATACATAAATCATTGATGTTTTTTTTGGCAACTGATTGCTCTAGTAGAGTTCAAATCACCAGGCTCTGAGGGATTACATTCGAGAGTTCTGGAGGAACTACAGATGTGGCAATGAAATATTGTACCATATCTTTCAAAGTTCCTAGAGCACCAGTGACTTACCAGAAATTAAAAAAAAACTGATGTGGTTTCCATATTCAAAAGAGGGGGGCGGGAACAGATCCAGGAAACTATAGACCAATCAGCCTAACATCGGTATCTTAGAAGATCCTAGAAAAGATAATTAAGCAACAGATCTACAAACACTTAGAAGCAAGCAAAATTATAACCAGAAGCCAACATGGGTTTGTCAAAAACAGATCATGCCATATAAATCTTATCTTATTCTTTGACAAAGTAACTAAATTAGTGAACCACCGAAATGCTAAGGACATAGTATACTTGGACTTCAGTAAGGCATTTGACAAAGTAGACCACAACCTACTTCTTAGTAAGCTTTAAATTGTGGGATAGACAGCATCACCACCAGATGGATTTGTAACTGGTTGACAAACCACACAGAGGATATAGAAACTATCAGTAGTAGCCAACATTTCAGAAGATCGGCTTAAGATACAGATGGATCCAAATAGACTTGAACACTTATCTAACAAAATAAAATTCAATGGAGTAAGGTTCAATACTTAGGTGAGAAAATTCAAGTGTACAAATACAGATTAGATGAAACTTTTGGTCAGCACAATATTATAAAGGATGTTGAGACTTTGGAAAGAGTACAGAGAAGAGCAACAAAGATTTTTAGGGGCCTGGAGGCTAAAGCATATGAAGAATCGTTGCAAGAATTGGGTATGTCTAATCTAGTGAAAAGAAGGATTAGGGCGTGATATGATAGCAATGTTCTAATATTTGAGGGACCACCACAAAGAAGAGGGGGTCATAACACCCCAAAGGCAAGATAAGAAAAAATGCATGGAAACAAATCAAGGAGAGTAGCAACCTAGAACTAAGGAGAAATTTCCTAACAGTAAAAACAATTAAACAGTGGAATGTCTTGCTTTCAAATGTTGTGGTTGCTCCATAACTGGAGTCTTTTAAGAAAAGACTGGATAGCCATTTGTCTGAAATAGTATAGAATCCCCAGACTGAACAGGGAGTTTGACTAGAAAACCTCTAAGGTACCTTCCAATTTGGTTATTTTGTTATTTATTCTGTCATCCTGTAATGATCCAGATGGTTGCATATTTCTGGAGTATCAAATGTAGCCTTTGAATTATGGCAGGTGGTCATTTTCATATGTGTTTGTGTTTGTGTGCGTGCATGCACACGTGTGTGAATGTGACTGTTAAGAGGAAGCTCTGGAAATATGAGTCTTCATTCAAAATTATTGAATGGGAAGCAGAGATTATAGAATATGCTTACTTTAAATGAAATGCTCCTACACACCTAAGCAGAGCCACTTGTTATTCTTCTAAATAGTGGAAGAGTATATTTAATGAACAGTCATTAAAGATGAATTCTTGAAGATTCTATTGTGTGCATTGTACTTAACCCAGAGTGCACAATATTGCACAATAACACAAATGCAGGCATCTTACAGTTTAAAGTCACTCATTGTATTAGGGTTAGAGAAAGCCTCAAGCTTCTGTATTTTAAAAGGGCTGTTATAAAACCTGGGGAAAAAACTATTACCCATTTCCCCTACATAATGTCTTGGGTTGCATAATTATTGGAACACAAATCAGGCTATTTTGGCTTAGATAAAACAAATTTTGCAATGTTATCTTCAGCTGACGGCATTTTAGAACAGAAGGTAATAATAGATTTTATACTGTCCCTGATGGATCTTTTCTTGTGACTACAAATGAATTGAATAATAAAAGAAATGGGTTTTTAGTAGTAGGTGTGGGATAAAAAGAATGCCAGCAAAACTATTGAAATCTGATGCTGTCACCTTCAAATTTTGGCAATTCCTTTCTCCTTCTGGATGATATTTTCTTAATGTTCAGACCAGCCTTTCAATATTTGGCTGACTTTACAAGGGTGGGGAACTTGAAGTTCTTAAGATCTTGCTGAACCACTTCTATTGGTGATAGTAGATAGTCAAACCTAGACTAGAGGCTTGCACCTTTTGTCTTCCAGAGGTTACAGAGATTCCAACATTTCAAGTATGCCTCTTTCTGTATCTCTGGCCTATGGACATGCATTTTTCCTGCTGTCTTAAAATTAGCCATAAAGGAAAAGGTAAAGGTTCCCCTCTCATATATGTGCTAGTTGTTTCTGACTCTAGGCAGTGGTGCTCATCTCCAGGGACGTGCAGTCACTAGAGGCAAGGGAGGCAGAGCCTCACCAGTCTCCTCAGGAAAAAGAAAGAAATTTAAATATTTTTTAAAAAATAATTAAAGCCAAGATAGTTGCTACCAGATTCCAGGTCACAGTGGCTTGGTGTCTGCTTAGTGTTAACCAAAGCAGGAGGCGAGAGAACTCGGGGCCTCCTTTCCATAAGGAATTTTTCGCCTTCTAAAAGTTAAGAAAGAGTTAAAAGGCAAAAAAGTTCAGATGCAAAAGAGGCACTAATTCTCCCACCTCCTGATCTGGAAGCAGCGAATCATGTCTTCTTGAGCACGCTTACGTTGGGCAGGTTATTTCGGAGGGCGTGCTTCAGAGGAGAGAGGAGTGGGGGGAGAAGGAGAAGGCTCGCTCTTTGCTGCAAACCTGGGCGCTTGGCGGCTCCCACGATGCAAAGTGCCCTGACGCCCCCGATGCTGCCGCCCGCCCGCTGCCCCGGCCTGCTTCTCTAGGCTCCGCTGCTGGAAGTCCCGGGTCGCCTCTGGAGGAAGGCTGGGTGAGAAGCAGAGCAAAGCTTCTCCATGGCCTCCCGGCACTGCACAGAGGCTCTCGCAGGAGTGCGTGCCAGCGCCCGGCGGCCCGGAGCGGCCCGGAGCGGCCCCGGCTGCGAGACAAAGCAGAGCTTAAAGCAGCCGCAGCGGGAGCCTCTGCATAGCACCGGGAGGCCGCAGAGAAGCTTTGCTCTGCTTCTCACTCAGTTTTCCCCCAGAGGCGATCTGGGACTTCCAGTAGTGGAGCTTGGAGAAGCAGTGGCCGCAGGCTGGGGCAGCAGGTGGGTGGCGGCATCGGGGGCGGCAGGGCACTTTGCATCGTGGGAGCTGCCAAGTGCCCAGGTCTGCAGACCCGGGCACTTGGCTGCTCCTGCGATGCAAATTCCCCCCCCCCCCCGCTGAGGCCGACCACTGCCCTGCTGAGCTGCTTCGCAAAAGGATGCCCAGCTGAGCCTCACCAGGTATAAACCTCACTGCACGTCACTGCTCATCTCTGTTTCAAAGCCGAAGAGCCAGCGCTGTCTGAAGATGTCTCCGTGGTCATGTGGCTGGCATGAATAAACGCCGAAGGCGCACAGAATGCTGCTATCTTCCCACCAAAGGTGGTCCCTATTTTTCTACTTGCATTTTTACATGCATTCGAACTGCTAGGTTGGCAGAAGTTGGGACAAGTAACGGGAGCTCACTCCCTTATGGAGCGCTAGGGATGCGAACCACCAAACTGCCAACCTTTCTGATCGACAAGCTCAGTGTCTTTGCCACTGAGCCACCATGCCCCTTTAAAAATAACCATAATAGGCCTTTAATACCACTGGTCAAAACTGCATTCTAAATGGATCTGTGATTGCAGTTGGTAAAATGATATTAATTATGCAACCTATTTTTCTCCAGTGGCTTAGAAAATGCCACAAGCTGGACATGAAGACTACCACTATTTCCCACTCTTACTGCCTAACATTTAATATTGTCTATAGCAGCAGCTTGCCTCTACACAAGAGGTTCTCATATAAATGCTGGTAGACTTAGTACCCATTAATCCTCTTTTATGAATTGGTTGTGGATCTGTCTCATTTTGAAAGCCAATCACACTTCTAGAAACCTAATGATGTGATAGACAAATAAATGCAAACTCTCCGGGGTGATTTTTCTAATAATCAGCGTAAATGGTAGGCATTTGTTTCCGTGCAATTGGCGAAGGCTGCCTGATAAATTAAAATGCCTTAAAATATTTTGTGGCTGAATATATGAAAGGCTTTGAATCTCACTCTTCTGTAATAAATCCTAATGCCAGGAATGAAGTGTTGATTTGGGTATTGGTTATTCCAGAATTTCATTTGAACTAAAACACATTCCTCATCGTCTGACAATACTTTAAATTAAAATTACCGGCAGTGCCTTTTGAAGCACCTTGCGGATATTTCATGCTGAGGGTGTTTAATAATCACATCTGTTGTTACCAACAGCAAGCAGTGAAATATGCGCGCAGGTATTTCTTTGTTTGTAATTGCTGCAGAAGAACGAAGGCGTTATTAGCGCAGTGTAATTATGGCAGGGGAGAAGGTTTTTCTTTTTCTTTTCTTTTAAAAAACGAAGAAAATCAAATGTATACGCTCAAATTTTACTCGGTTGAATCGCAATGCCTGTCATAAGTGCAGCTGCCAAACATTTTGGACAGGGTCTGTTCTACTGTCTTTGAAAGTACACGCAAAGGGCAGCTGGTGTCCAACCTGTTTTCTAGTGGGACCATTTGTATGCCAGAGCAGTCAGTAAACATTTAAGCAAATAACAATCAGAAAGGCTGGGCCAAATTCATCACTGAGGGGAAAAAAAGCTGCATTTGTCTATCCAGCAGGCTGCAGAGTGGCGTTGGTCCACTGGCTTTTATCACAGCTCAGTACAGCAATCTTAATCATCAGCTAGATTGTGTCCTGAGAATTTGTGTGTGTATACGTGTGTGCGTGTGGGTATGTGTGTATGGCTGATGGCTGGTGATAGTTGCCTTACAAAAAGAGAGGGGTTCTGTTTGGTAACCATTCAGCAACACGCTGAGCTGAGATAAAAGAAAATGAGGGAATGCAGCTGTCACTCTCTTTCCAAATGAAGAACCACATTGAGAAGAAACATCTGTTGAGGTTGGCTTTGAATGCCAATAGCTGGATCTCATTCCAGCATATGCAAGCTTGCCCCTGCTACTTCTTTCTCAGGTATCTCAGAATGTGTAGTCATGAATGCACGCATACATGTGTGAGTGTCTGTAAGTATGAAGAAACTACCACGAAAAGTTGAGCTGCAGTAGTTTGCAGTTTCAGCAAAGATTAAAAAAAATACATTGTAGGAAGTTAGCACCCAACCCTCTCCTAGGAAAATGAGATGTTTTAGGAAATATTAAAAGAGCAGAATATTTCCCCTAACAGGGAGGTAGAAACTCATCCCCACCCCATGCCAATGGACCATAGAGGCCTGGGCCAGTCTATTCTACACAACAAAGATCTGTATCCTTCAGGCAGAGCCATAATAGGAATCCCAAAGCCTTTTCATTGCATCATTGCCCAGCAAGTGTCATCCAAGCTTGGGACTCAGGACAGCCTACAGAATTGCCCCTGCATGGTCCTATGGGAGTCTGACACCAATCAGAATGCAAGCTCAAATTCAAAAGGCCAGAGAGGGTATAAAACTCAGGCACTCTCAGCATCTCTGCCCTATTTTTCTTCACCCAACACCTTCAAGGCATGTGATTCTGTCCACCATTAAAACCATCTTTCCAAACAGCCCTGATGTTTTCAGTGTCTTTCTCTCCACTTGGAACTAAACCCAGATGGACATTTCTTCAATCAACAGCAAAGATATTAAACAACACTCAGGTTTATCAGCCATCAAGAAGCCCACAGAGATAACATTTACATACCATTCAAAAGAGAAAATCAAAAAGTGAAAAAGGAAACAAAAGGAAACAAAATGACCAAAAGATCTTCTCACCAGCAATCAACACCCAGATGATCAGAGGTTAACACTAAAGCAATAATAAAGAAATAATCAATATCCCAATCAAAGAACTACTAATGCAGAGGAACAAGTGAAGTATTACAACTGCCTAATAAAAGAACCATCAAGACCCCCTCAACCAACTTGCAAGAGCAAGCCACAGTCAAATGAGAGCTAACAACACTCCCTTCTGGCAATGATAATGTTACCTAATTTGGTAATGAAATGTCTTCAAGAAGCTCAGCGAGCACCAAGAACCACACAGCTCCATCCTGAGCTACGTTTTCTTCTAAAACACTTACACTATTTTAATAATATAAAGGAAAGAAATCATATACAATAAACGTCTTCTACAGGAACATTTGGAATGAAAGCTGCAATGCCAAGGGAAGAGGTTTATTCTCCAAGGACATTTGAATAACACACAACTTCCCTTCCATATCATCATTATAACCTTCTTCTATACTCAGAGCAGGTTGTAGGGTTACTGACTGGTTCAAGGCCACTAGTGAGCTTCATAGTCAATACAAGATTTACAGCTTGGTTATATTCATTCAGAATCTGGTACACTATGGATGGAATCACACTGAGTGCCCAGGAGGTTTTACCGTGCATAATTGAAAAGCCAGTGGCATAAAAATCAGTCTTGAAATATGACTGGAGAAACATGGGACACAGTCTACAATCAGACTTCTTGGATTATATTGTTACTGTCAGGGTTCTGAAGGATGCCCTAATTAACTCATGAGCCTTGAGCCAAGTTTCAAAAGAAACCCAGTTATTTATTAGGAGCATCATGTCAGCACTGTTCCAGTTTGAGGTCAACTCTGCTGCACATGGTTTATGAGTCAATTGTGACCCTGTTTCCTCCCTCCTCCCAGAGTGTATCATTAATCACATTGTCCAATGAGGCACTTTCGTGGGCTGTAAAACCCACACCTTTCAGGCTGGCTCCGGTAATCTGAGATCCTTCTTTGATCAAGGTATGGGTGGAATGTGCTTCTGAACGTGGCTGCTGAACTGCTCCATCGGTTCTCCCCCCTTCCTGCCCATGGCAACTTGAGAGCAGGCCATGATTGCTTTGCGAGTTGACAGTTACAAAGCACTTAGCCTATTACATATGAATGGAAAGGTGGGTGAGTGAAAAGTAAAGGGATATAACCAAGAAATTGCCTTAATATTCTGTAGGAAAATCAGAATATCAACATAATAGATTTTTTTGTAAAATGTTCTACATATGAACAGCCCCAAATATGTAGTTACCATAAAAAGGAACACTTCGACCATATTACAGTATTATATTAAAAGCATTGTTTCCATAATTATCTGTATGAAGTGCTGATAGAGAAAGACTTCAACAGCCTTTCAATTGATAGGCTTTTATTCTAGGTACCCACTGGCTAAATTATCCTCACTCTTGCTGAAAACTGTCTGTAGCAAGTAATTCTTTCTGACAATAGAGATACTTATCTTGTGTTAAGTACATCTGCTAATTTGCTGACATCTATGATAATATCCCATTCATGAAACTAAACAGATGGTACTGCTTAGAATACGGTAAACTATTTTTTCCACTCATTTTGCTCTCTGAGAACAAATTTAAGCTCAGTTAAGTTTTGAATGTAAAGTTAGGATTTCAGAACCTCAAGAAGGTTAACACTGTGTGACTTTGAAATATAGTCTATACTTGATCGGGGATTCAGTGGTCCATTCAATCCTTTCTTTAATTTCATTTCCACCTTTCATTTGTCTTTCTAGCATGAATTCCTAGGCAAATGGTATATGGTGTTGCCATCTAGAAGAGAAATGACTTCTATAAGCAAGTAATAACCAAAACATGGCTTTGCAAAATAAAGAAAGGAAGGAAGGAAGGGAAAAAGAAAG
The DNA here is from genome assembly GCF_009769535.1 of Thamnophis elegans. Classification (NCBI taxonomy): domain Eukaryota; kingdom Metazoa; phylum Chordata; class Lepidosauria; order Squamata; family Natricidae; genus Thamnophis; species Thamnophis elegans. The sequence continues at coordinate 67,761,101 of NC_045547.1, forward strand.
AGAAGGAAAGAAAAAAAGAAAGAAAGAAAGAAAGAAAGAAAGAAAGATAGATAGATAGATAGATAGATAGATAGATAGATAGATAGATAGATAGATAGATAGATAGATAGATAGATAGATAGATAGATAGATATTTATTTTTGTTTCCAGATATCATAAACTATCATGTCATTAGGGGTGACACAATAGCAGTCTTCAAATATCTCAGGGGCTGCCACAAAGAAGATGAAGTCAAACTATTCTCCAAAGCACCTGAGGGTAGGACAAGAAGCAATGGGGGAAACTAATCAAGGAGAGAAGCAACTTAGAACTGACGAGAAATTTCCTGACAGTGAGAACAATTAATCAGTGGAACAACTTGCCTCCAGAAGGTGTGAATCAGTGGTGGGTACCGGATCCCATTCCAACCAGTACGCACATGCTTCTTAGTGCCTCCGCAAGCACCTGCACGATGCTCCAGCTACTCAGTGGAGTGTCGTGCAGGTGCTGTATGCACTGTGCGCGTGCGCAGAAGCACCAAAAACCTAAAATAACGGTAAGGCACTTAGGTGGGTGGATGGGCCCTCTGGAGCACTGTACGAGAACGGTATCTGGTGCTCTGGGCAGGCTCCAGTACACCCGTACTGGGGCGTACCACCTGCAACCCACCACTGGTGTGAATACTTCAACACTAGAAGTTTTTAAGAAGATGTTGGATAACCATTTATCTAAAGTGGTGTCAGGTTTCCTGCCTAGGCAGGGGGTTGGATTAAAAGACCTCCAAGGTCCCTTCCACCTCTATTATTTTATTCTATTCAGATAACTAAACCCAAGCAGGAAATGCTTGCCTTACATCTTTATTTGTTAAGTATATGCTGTATCACTTTTCTTTAATGTGCTCCTGTGGGCTAAAATAAAAGTGACAATAATTGCACAGATGCAATTAAATATGAGTATTTTGGTTAAGGAGAAGCTTGGACTGCATTCGTGTCTTTACGAAGGAAGAGCTGAGGTTTTTATTTTCTACCCAAGCCATGGACTGAATAAAAATCCCTTTTGCACTGTTGCTATTTGAAATTGAAGGCACTCTTCCACTTACAGCAGTGGGACTTCTTTGAGATGCAAATAGTGACTTGACAAACAGAAAAACTGAAATTAAATTAAAGAAAAATGATGGAACTCTGACAGAGAAGAAGAAATTGTCTTCCAGAAGGGCTCAATCCCAAGATTATTCTGGCTTTCCCAAAGCTACTATTTGCATAACAAAAATAGAGGTATTAATTGAATTTATGCGATTCGCATTACGTTTAATTTGGCCATTATGAAACAAACAAGACAAGTTTCCAATATAAAAAAGCCTTGCTCTGCTGGCAAAAGTAGAAGGGCATCAGAGGACATTTTGATTTAGGCTTAGGGAAGGAGTTGAATTTCTTTGCCCCAATCTTCCTTTTACTGAATTCTAACCCTCTATGTTGTATCCATGACTCCCTGTTGCTTTCATATCATTAAGTCAGTGAAATTCCTGATATGATATATCTATCATGTTTCCCCAAAAATAAGACAGGTCTTATTTTCCTTTGACCCCCCCCCCCCAAATAAAAACTTGGCCATATTTTTGGGGAGATCATTATTTTTGAGGTGCAGGAGGCGGTGAGTGTGGTCATCTCATGGCTGTTGCTGTGTTGCAATATTTTCAGGGAGGGCTTATTTTCAGGGGAGGGCTTATTTTAGTGCATGCACTCAAAAGCTTGATTGGGCTTATTATCCAGGGAGGTCTTATTTTTGGGGAAATAGGGTACCATTCTTGTTATTCTGAATCAGTGGTGGGTTGTAGGCGGTACGCCCCAGTACAGGCATACCGGAGCCAGCCCAGGAGCACCGGATACCATTCTGGTATGGTGCTCCAGAGGGCCCATCCACCTGCCCGAGCTTCTTACTGGTCTTTTAAGTCTTCTGTACTTCTGTGCATATGCACGGTGCATACAGCGCCTGCGCTCTGCTCCGCTGAGCAGCTGGAGCATCGTGGAGGCACTAAGATGCATGCACACTGCCCGTGTCCATGTGGACACTGCCGGGCCCGTTCCAACCATACCAGTTGGAACAGGATCTGGAACCCACCACTGTTCTGAATGCACATAAAAATACAAATCATTGGCCAGGATATACTATCATGAGGATAATCTTGATGCTTATTTTTACATGAGAAGGCCTTATAGCATATAGCACTATTTAATTCAGCATGATTTCAGGTTGGAGAATGGAAATTTCCTCTGACTGGTAAGAGGAGAGCCTTCATTGCCTTTCAACTGCCCAGCTAGAATGAGTACATTTAAGGCAGTGATGGTGAACCTTTTAGGCACAGAGTGCCCAAACAGGAAGGTGTGTGCGAGTACCAGAGTGCCGGAAACCTGACAACTAGCTGACTGGCGTACATGTGCACCTCAGAAACATAATGACCAGCTGGCTGGAGTGCATGCGCACCTTGGAAACCCGATGACCAGCTGGCTGGCATGGATGAGTTGGGTGACAGCACACGTGACCACAGAGAGGACTCTGTATGCCACCTCTGGCACACGTGCCATAGGTTCACCATCACAGATTTAAGGTAAAGTGAAAGTTGTTCCTTCACACTTAACAGTTTCATAGGAAATGGTATCACCTAAGTGAGCTTGCTAAGTGGGGTCAAACCTTATCAGTATTTGGATGGGAGATAGATGAAAAAAAAATCTCAGGCTTGTTGGCTAGACCGAGGTGGCGCAGTGGTTAAATGCAGCACTGCAGGCTACTTCAGCTGACTGCAGTTCTGCTGTTCAAATCTCACCAGGTCAGGGTTGACTCAGCCTTCCATCCTTCCGAGGTGGGTAAAATGAGGACCCAGATTGTTGTTGGGGGCAATATGCTGACTCTGTAAACCACTTAGAGAGGGCTGAAAGTCCTATGAAGCAGTATATAAGTCTAACTGCTATTGCTATTGCTATTGCTATTGGCTAGAGTAAGAAGTTAAACTAATCGTCCTGGAAGAATGCAATGATAAATCATTTCCATGCTTTAGGGGGAAAAAATAACAGATGTACCACAAAGACCTGCCTTTGATTCTAAGAGATACATTTCTAAAATTATTTCAGTGCTGCTGTATTTATAAGTTCTCGGTCCCTCCTCACTGAGAATTTTTACATTGGCCTTCTTAGCTCACTAGAAACAAGAAAAGTTACAAAATTGGCAAAACAGAGTGACTTAAGCACACATAGCAGTAGGAAGACACAAAAACATTAACAAGATTGGACAAAGACAACGATCTGCTTAGCATAGAAAGGATAGCAAAGGATAGACACATTAATTTGTCTGGATGGTTTTCGATAGCTGACACAGATTGGGCACTATGATGGAGAGTACAGTATATAGTTGAATACCATACCTAAGCATATAATAAGGACATTTGGAAACTGACTTCTGGTGAGGACCTCAGGATTTAGATTGGTCAAAACAAGAATGAACCTAGAATAAGTGTGCCACACTTATTCTACCCCCATCCCCTTTCATCTTTCACTTAAATACTTCTTTTCACAATCACTGACTGGACAAATTATCACACATACTTTTCAGTTGCCATGGTACATAAAAGAGGCTGAGGCCCTTGAAAGAGGGCAGAGTAGAGCAACAAATATGACCAACGAACTGGAGGCTAAACTGTAGGATGAACAGCTAAGGGAACTTGATACATCTAGCTTGTTGAAGAGAAGTATGATAACTGTCTTCCAGTTCTTGAGAGGCTACCACAGAGATGAGGGACTTGAGCTTTTTCCAAAGTACCTGAGGGCAAGATGAGAAGTAATGGGTGAAAGACAGTGGTGGATTCCAAATATTTTCCTACTGGTTCTATGAGACAGAGCGCCCTTGGTGTCCGCACTGGTGAGTTGAGCTATTTTTTGCTCAGCTGAGGCACAGCAATCCCCACTGCCACACAGATATAGCTCAGCTAAAAAACATGGGAATATAGGACAGGGAACGACGGGGGCGGGAGGGCAGAGCCAATCAGAAGTGGTATTTGCCAGTTCTCTGAACTACTCAAAATTTCCACTACCGGTTTGCCCGAACCGGTCTGAACCAGCTGAATACCACCTCTGGTGGAAGGTCATTAAAAAGAGATCCATTATAGAATTAAGAAGAAATTTCCTGACAGTGAGAAGTATTAATGAATGTAACAGTTTGCCTCCAGAAATTGTGGGTATTCCCATTACTGGAAGTTTTCAGCATAGATTGAGCAACCATTTGTTTCAAATGTTATACAGTCTCCTGCTCAAGAAGGATGTGGACTAGAAGACCTTTGAAAGCCCTTCCCAACCATGTTATTTTATCTTCTATGTTCTACTTCCTCTCTGAAATTGTTTTTGTTTTGATTTCTCATTTCTTGGTTAGATTTCAATTGCCACCAGCTTTCTTTGCTTCAGACAATAATGAATTCTTTTCACAATCATTGACTGGGAATGCCAGATAAATCAAACTTCCAACATGCAGGTTGCTCATCTTGCTACTTTAAGCCAACCGAGCCTCTGCAAGAATGAATGACCTTATTGTGAAGTGGGAGCAGATCCCACTGTTGCGGTCTGCTCTTGATCACTGTGCCATTTTCGACAGCATTTTTACCATCTGTTTAACAAACAGAGAAGACCCACAGGGATCCAAATCTACCTACACCATCCCCCTGTGCCCAGTCAACTTTCCTAAAAATCATTGCCATCTTGCTCTTCCATGTAATTATCACTCATGGCAATCAGTGGAATACATGTTGTCTTTAATAAGCAGAGGAACAGCTTCTGGGAGCACTCGTTGGTATATGGACCTGTAAAATTTTAAATATTACAAGAATCAAATCCTTTATGAAAATATAATACCATCATTATTAAAATTTTAAATATTTTTGAAAGTAAAATATACAATACAAACCACAGGCATGGAAAGAATGAACACATCATTAGTGGATCCAATTTAAAATGCTACCATTTTTTTCAGGATATTTCAAGTGACTTTTAGAAGCTGGAGAAATGGAAGCACATATGAATCATTCTTTGGATTTATGTCCCTTCTTTCATTCAGCGCTGATACGGAATTCTGGCCAGTATGAGCCATGGATGTTTGTCTTATACAATACTATGAGATGGTTATCATTCTATCATTTTTTTAGGATGGTTGCTATATTTGTAAAAGAAATTTGCTATGAATTTGTTTTTTTTTTAGAATGAAAATGATATGATCCACCAATGCACACTTTGCAGTGACACGTGTAAGCAATAATTCACAGAATCTAGCAGTGCCAGACATTCATAGCAAAACATTTTGTACAAGAAGTATCTACAATAAAAGATGTGTACCCAAAAATAATTCTTGTTACAGTTACAAGATGTGTGTGTGTGTGTGTGTGTGTGTGTGTGTGTACATATGTATATATGCTTGTCTTGTTGTATTTGGGTCTTTTCCCATGTAAGATTGAGATTGTCTTGGCAACATTTTGGTGAAATCTCACTCGCCAGCTTCAGGCTGGGTTTTGGGCTAAACCCAGCCTGAAGATGGCGAGTGAGACCTTGCCGAAACGTTGCCAAGATAATCTCAATCTTACATGGGAAAAGACCCGAATACAACAAGACCAGCATACCTACACCCGTGAAAATCTACGAAAACAAATATGTATATATGTGTATATATACAGTACATACACACATATACACACTTATACAGAGACAGAGAGACAAAGAGACAGAGAGAGACAGAGAAAGAACATGTATGGGGGTAGGGGAATGTATGTAATGGAGAGAATATGTATGTATGTATGTATTTATGTATGTATGTATGTATGTATGTATATGTATGAATGTATGTATGTATAGATAGATAGATAGATAGATAGATAGATAGATAGATAGATAGATAGATATAGATATAGATATAGATATAGATATAGATATAGATATAGATATAGATATAGATATAGATATAGATATAGATATAGATATAGATATAGATATAGATATAGATATAGATATAGATATAGATACACACATACACACATACACACACAAATGATATATAAAAATCTGGAATAGTTTCCTTTAAAAGTGCTATGGATTAGATAAAATATGCAGTCTTGTGTTGGATTCATTAGTCAAAGTCAGGGAAACTTTCAAGTGAACAAATATATATATAAAATAAAATATATTTGTAAAAAATGTAGAAGTAATAGACTTGTAGAAATTGTGATAAAGTAATATAGGCAACACTAGCATAACTTTGGATCTAAACTGAATTCTACCCATTCGTGGACAACATATTTCAATGCCTTTAATGTATGTATAGATTCAGAGTTTGCATACATTATAACAAATCACTAAATTAAACCAGCATTTAGCTATTCCGCTGGTTCTCATCTCAAAATGTAAACTTGGTGTGTGCATGTCTCCAAATCAGACTTGATTCCTGGGGTGGGGGGGGTGGGGGGGACTTTTTCAGAAGTGATAAAAGCAGCACTGTAACATTGTGACACAAGCCACTCCCTTTTTGTATGTCATAGTGACATTGCACAGATAGCTGTGGAGTGAACAGCCTGAGGATGTCGTCTCTGGTTTTTCTTCCCAACTGCTGGTACTTGGATTTCTTCCACTCAGTGGGTCTAAACTGCTTGTCTCCTTTGATGAAACTGGTCACTTTAAGAAATTGCTGTCTGGATATCAGCCTCACTAGATGAATCAGACCAGGAAATCAACTCCACAGGAAGCACAAACTATTTCTATTGAGAGTGGTTGTGATAGCAGAATCTTATAGGATTAGTTGCTCTGTATCTCCACTCCCTTTTTATAGTGCATTAGTGAGTCACTTTTGAATGTTATCTGGATGTTCTGGACCTTTAAAAACACTTCAGTTGCTATAGTCTGGCAAGGTTTTTTCTACTGATGAACAACAATAAAGGTTAATCAGAAGTAACTCCAAACAATAAAGTTACTCAGAAATAACTCCTCATCTCAGTCTTGGTACTTGGGGCCTGACATTCATATATGGTGTGTGTTTGTGTATGTGTGTGTGTGTGTGGTGTGGTGTGTGTCTGTGTGTGTAAGTCTTCTTGCCACTTTAACTCCAGTTCTTATAACTATTTGCTTTTTTCCTAAGATATTTAAACCCATTTTTCTGAAGTATGTCTCCGTGTGGGTATGTCTATGTGTTTAGGAGCTCAAGCACAAAAAAATGCTTCATGGAAGAATCTGTCTGATATTTCCCTGCTGTTAATAGAAGGAAAGGAAGCAGCACTTTGCTTACACAATACTTGCAAATGTGTGTTTGTGTGTATGTGTGTTATGCGAGTGCCTCTGCGTATGTATACAAATGATGATGTAAAATTGAAGTGACACTTCTGGCTCCTACTATTTGCTTTGATTTTCTCTGTGAGAAATAGATCAATAGGTTATTAAACACATAACATTTTGTAATATTCTAAAGTGGTTGTGCTTTTGTTTATTGCCTTATGCACCAATGTTATTGGTGTGTGTCTCAAGAGCAGGAGCAAACACTGCAAGCATTAAATATTAAAGGTCATTTTGGATTACTATATTTTAACAATGAAACACATTGCATTTTGGCATTTTGAGAATAGAACAAAAAAAATGGATACAATATGTCTGTGGAACGGTGTACCACTTTTCAATTAAAGTAAGCAACATCCAGGAAAGGTTGAACCCAATTTTATTAAACTATAACCTTATTCAAATGGAAACCTTGTAATTATTGGTAGCATGGACTACTTTGAAATTGAATTCATTAAAGTAAAAGGTTTGTCCCTCCTTGAATATCCACTTGCTTTATTTATTTGTTTAGTGAATTTATTCACCACCCATCTCACTGTCATGCAGCTCTAGTTAGCTAGTTTTAATCTTAGTTTGCTAATATTCAGCCAATGGTAAAGGAAATGGGTGGAAAGTTGATGTTCTTTTCTGGGTATGGAAATTCCACAGTTGTACAAGTACTGTAAATTCTTCTTAGTTGTGCTAATCTTGGAGCATGTCTTTATTTGAGAAGAAAAATGATTTTGGAAAATGCATTCTTTTGTGTAAACTGTCCTTATGTCATGTCTCTTAGATCCATATCGGGATGTTCCCATTTTGGTGTGGAGGGGGCCCTAGATGCTCTTTTAGAGTATCTTTTCTGTTGTTCTGACCTAGATGTCCCAAGAGCATGAAGCAAACTCCTTTTAACAATTTACTGTGAATTCTGCTCATTCATATCTAACAAAATCTTTCGACGGAAGATCTACAGTCACAGATCTTATCAGGCTTGGCGATATCTGAAAAACTTGGCAAGGAGTCTCGAAGAGTCACAAACCAATTAAGCAAACTAATTGTCTCCTGCAAACTCCACTCCCCTTTCGCTCCTCTTTTATTTCCTCTGGGAGGGGCCATTCATTGTCGACCTATAGCCTTACTCCCAAGTCGACCCTTGTTCTTTAGCTGTTCCCTTCATCTGGCAACTCTGCTCATGCACACACTGGGAACAGGCTCCAGCTGTTTAACTGCCTCACTGATGTCTGACTCTGAAGGCAGCTGACAACTGACATATGGCTCTGGTCCCCTCTCTGCCTCTGGCACAGAGCCCTTATCAGAGCCTTCCTCAGACTCCAGGACTGGTCCATGTTCCTTCCCAACCTCCTCACTGTCCAAATCTGCTGCCAGCTCCATTGGCTGCTGGCAAGCCACAACACCTGTTTCTGGTCTTACTGTCACTTTGATATATCTGCATGGGAAAGGGAGGGGGAGGGATTGGCTGGGGCCATATGCTTTGTCTCAGCTCTGAAAGAATGGGCAGAGTGGTGCCAGAAAATAGCTTCTTATCACCTTCTCAGCTTGGGTCCTTCACACCGGTTTATTGGCTCACCTCAGATTAGACATGGGGGAGAGGTTTTCTGCAACATTTAACCTAATGGTTCTGAGTGGGAACTTCAGATCCTGCTTTGCTTTATTCACTATCACTTTCTCTCAATAAATGTTTCTTTTTGAAATAATGCCTGTTTCAAGAGTTCTGCTTTCTTGAAATGAAAGGAGAGGCAAGTCCTTACATCTTATATTTTCCTTTGTCAGCTCTCTTCTCCATCATGACTTTGCCATGAGTCAACATTTAATTCTAAAAACATATATTGATAACAGTGACCAAGGTTCACCTAGTTAGGTTTCTGGAACTTCTCATAAATAAAGTCCATATTCCCATAAATACGGTTCAAGAGTAACTGATTTACCTTGTTAGATTATTGGCCTTTAAAAAAAATGTCATTGCTTTTCTTCAGAATAGGGCTGACTTGGAAACCAAATATTACTGTAACAGTAATAATGCTACAATGATTTAAAAATGAATTGGATAAGTTTTATCTGCCTCCCTACCCAGAACGTCAATTATCTTCATTATATATGGATTTAATTTAATTATTTAATAACTTGGATTCTACCTTTAAGATTGCAAAAGAAAAACTGCAGCTCAGTTATAGAATACATTTTGTTCCATAGGGAATACCTCATCTTAAGTCTCTCCATTCCAAGTTGCTTTTGGGAAATAGAAGTGTGTGTGTGTGTGTGTGTGTGTGTGTGTGTGAGAGAGAGAGAGAGAGAGAGAGAGAGAGAGAGAGAGAGAGAGAGAGAGAGAGAGAGAGAGAGAGAGAGAGAGAGAGAGAGAGAGAGGTTTATTAATTTGTTCACAGTGCAAATTTTAGAGAATAAAATAAATAAATAAATAGATAAGAAACAAAATATGGAAATGAAGGAAAACAGAAACAAAAAAGGAAGAATAAAAAACATTATTATATAAAAAAGAAACTTCTGAACTTCCTAACAAGAATTATTCATGCATTTACACTTTGACCCCCCTCTCTCATAGTTTAGATTGTAATTTCCTTCTTTCCATAGTCTACCCCTTCTAATCATAAAACACATACAGTAAATCACAGGTTCGTTTTTCTTCTTTCTTCAGCAAAAGGTCCAGAAGGAGTTTCCAGTGGCTAATAAATTAGGTTATTGTCCTTTCCCTAATGAGACAAGTCAATTTTGCCATCTTTGCTAATTCTGCAATCTTCACTATCTGTTACTCCATTGTGGATATTTCAGAGCCTGCAGTTGTCAGATCTACAACTTCAGCTATTTCTGGGAATTGAGCCAATTTATTGCTGACTCTGCTGTACTGCATGTGAAATTTGGTCTTTTACTTTGTTTTTAGCAGAACTTGTGGAAAGTTAATTATTCAATTAGCAGGAGTCTTTCCCCTGCCTCCTAGCAACTTTTTCCATCCCATCCCAGAAGCTGATTCATTAAAATATTGTTGGAAATAAGGACAAATGTAAGTTCAAAATGCTTTGGACAGATTGGGGATGGATGACAGCAATATAGGTTAATTCAGGAAAAGCAGCGGAATTTTGGGTCCTCTTATTTTTAAACCAAGATTGCTCACAAATGAGCAATCAAAGTCCAATAAAACTGTAATAATTCTACATGTTCACCAATGTTCAGATAAGCTTGAAATAATTTATAAAATAAAGCAATCTTAAACCTGAAGCCTGTATTTGGCAATATTACCCAGTAAGGGAGAAACCATAATGTGGAAGAAGATTGCTTTTCTCCAGAGGAAAGGTTCTAGACTATTTAATTTAAAAATGTGGACTGATGACTCCACACTTTCTATGTATGAATTGACCTTTTACTAACAATGTAAAGGTCTGATCAATACGATTCCTTGTGGTCAAGGAATTGTATTGTGTTTAAGACTTGAACTGTATTATATTTAAATATAAAACTCCTTCCTTCCTCCCTTCTTTCCTCCCTCTTCTTTTCTTTCTTTCCTTTTTCTCTCTCTTCCCTTTTTCTTCCTTCCTTCTTTCCTTCCTTCCTTCCTCTTGCTTTCCTTCCTTCCTTCCTTCCTTCCTTCCTTCTTTCTTTTTTTCTTTCCTTCCTCTTACTTTTTTTCTTTCATTCATTTCTAGGTTTATTAATATTCATTTTCTTTGGTAGATCAAAATATTTTTTTTAAAAAAAAGAGGTCATAAGGTGAAAAATATTTTAGTAAATTAATAAAATGCAACACTGACACCAAAGCATTGTGTTGAATGGTCCTTCTCTTCTTTCCACAAGCACTGGAGAAAAGCAAGACATTAGAAATTGTACAAAAAGACTAAGCGAGAAGTAATGGGGGTGGGAGGGAAATTGGTCCCATGTTAGCTGATCGAATGATTGCACAATTCATTCTTTAACTTGAAAAGGTCAAGAACCTTTTAACCTTTATGGCTAAATGACAACAGGCCATCCTAACAGACAATATGGCATCAACCTGCCTTCCTGAATGATAATTCAAAGGCCATATATAGTCCATTAATCTTTTTTGCGTTGACTCAAGATGTAGACATTGCTACCCTACTGCTGGTAGCCTTTGGAAGCCAGGAAATCAACAACAAGCAGAGGCCTAGCTTGTTTTAAAAAACAATGTCCATTCTCAATGCAATGTTCCAATGCAGCTCTTTCTTTCTTTCTTTCTTTCTTTCTTTCTTTCTTTCTTTCCTTCTTTCTTTCCTTCTTTCTTTCCTCTTTCCTTCCTTCCTTCCTTCCTTCCTTCCTTCCTTTTAATGCTGCCAAGTAGAATCCTCATGAAAAAGAGGCTGGCTAAACAGATCAGAAAGAGATATATAAGGAAAGTTATATTTTTATCTTGACCTTTTACACCATTGCCAATTTTCCCACTTTGTAAAGTTCTACTTTGCAGTGTGTATATTCACCTTGGTTTTAGACACAGTGGTGGAAGCCAACTGGACATTCCACAGGGGGGATGAGTGTGCAATTATCTAGCTGCTGTGATATTAGTTTTATGGCTCGCCATATAACATGAACTTTCACAGTGATAAAAAGCCAGTTGGGAGTAACTAAGGAACCAGAGAGACTTTGGGTGTTACAAGATATTTAATTTGATAGCAAGGTTAAGAAGCTTGATTCAGTATAGTATACAGTCAAATAGTACCCTGAGCACTGGAGACTTTTATTAGAGTTCAGGTCTGCTTAAAGGCATAGATCCTGGTGGAATTTCTTTATATTGACAAATTGTTTAAAAACCAAGTTCAGTGCACAGATAACATTCAACCTTTTCTGTAATATCTGACCCCCAAGATTAAAACAGCAGGTATCATTGATTTAAATATTATTTTAGTGCAGATTCTCTCATCTATGAAATACTGACCCAATAAATTTCCAGAAAAAGCTGGTGTTCTTAAAGGAATAGAAAACTCATGTAATTTTATATTCCAATTTATAGATTTCTAATTGCCCTTCTGTTTTCATGCTTTATTGATTCACAGAGCACAGATTTAACATATTTGCCATTAACAATTAGCAATAATCACAAAGACATTAATGTTCCATAATCTGTTCATAATAACATTTATAAATCGAAGATCAGTACTATATGTTGCATGGTATAAAAGTGGTAAAATAGCTACAACTTCTTTTGTTTTTTTAAAAAAATATTATTATTATTTCTGCAAAAACTTCTGTCTGATCAAAAATTGCACTGCATTTTAACTACAATGTGTTTATTTACCCTCACAAAAAAATTCTGAATAGTTGTATAATTTATATAATTTATATTGTGACATAAACATAATTGGGTATTATTCCTCCTTCAAGCCTCTTCTTAGTCTTTAAGATATTAATAGAGTTGAAAGGGTCAACTCTAGTCCAATCCCCCACCCAAGTAGGAGTTCCTGAACCCCTTCTGACAGATGGCAGTCAGAAAGCTTTCTTCTTGAAAGCTTCCAGTAATGAAGTTTTTCTGGAAAAAAAATCTTTTAAAGTTTAAATGAAAAAAAAAAAATCAAGAAAAGCAGAACATAAATGAAAGGGTCACCTCTAGTCCAATCCCCCACCCAAGTAGGCGTTCCTGAACCCCTTCTGACAGATGGCAGTCAGAAAGCTTTCTTCTTGAAAGCTTCCAGTAATGAAGTTTTTCTGGAAAAAAATCATTTAAAGTTTAAATGAAAAAAAAAATCAAGAAAAGCAGAACATAAATATAACATTTAAAAAATAATAATACCACATAGGGATAAATATTAAATAAAATAAGCATGACTAAAATCATTAACCAAAAGAAATCTAACTAAAATATATCCAATGGCTTATAACTATGCATGGCAAAATATTAATACTTGTGGCAGGTTTGATTTATGCTGCTCCTAAAAATAGGAGAAAATAATCTAATATATTCCTGGACATTTTGAAAAGTATATTAGAAAAAATAGGGAAGGAAATACAGAAAAAGAAGCTTGAGTTCCGTTGTATGTTCTCCATACCTCCTTATCAAAATTTACATAATTTCAGGCAAAAGAGCAAAAATAGCTATTTTGTGACTGACCATTTTGGTAATTCTCCCAGAAACTAAACTTGTTATTATTTTTATTTTATTTTTTTTATTTTTTTCCCTCAAGATTTTTTTTTAACAAAGACTATCATGACTACAGCTACTAAGATTGGTGTGGAAGTACAGGGAAGGGGAAAAGAAAAATGCAAGATGGTAGTCCACTCATTGCAGGTTAAACCTTGTATGTTTTAGAATTCATCTACGTCAGACACATATACAAAGGAGTAAGTCTATGATTGTTCTTATAAGTATGATTTTCTTTGAAATGTTTGGCTTGTGAAAGATTCTGTATGATTGTATTATCACACTTAACTTCCGAACAGGGGAATAATGTTGAAAACAAACTATTAATGTCATCCCGTAATGCAGGATTTTTCAATTTCCAATTAAAAATGGGGAAAAATAAATAAAAAAACATGGAGCTTTATAGTTAGAGGCAGTAGTGGGATACTCCCAGTTTAACAACCAGTTCGATGATTGTGCAATTCTCTCTGTGTGCATGCATAGCTTGAATAAATCTTCACTTCCGGGTTCCTTCAGAAAAGCAACATAGCTGATTCGCGTGGCAATGTCTCTGCCACCTGAATCAGCTGAGAAGATAAAGGTAGGAAAATAATGCAGGCAGGCGGGCCCATCTGATCATCGTGGCAAACTGGTTTGTTCCCAGTGTCAGGCCTATAGCCATATTCCTTTTGGATCTTTGGCCTGCCACACTTTCTATTATTCTACTATGCTTTTTCTATTGTGGGAAAATGGGAGGGGGGGTTGTAGGAGTGAGATGTGATGTAGCCATAACAAAAATATTTGTAGAAAGCCAAGGTCATCCTTCGTCTTTGCATCTCTGCACCTGACTGGAACTGGATGGGTGGAACTGTCAGCATGGCGGTGGATGATTGGACCATGTGATGGACTTGTGGGTGTGGGGATAAGATCTTGAACTTTCAACTGGGTGGGGAAAACCGATAAGTTTTTTGCTTCGAGTTTTCCCAGATTTACCAACATGACTCGCTTAATAAATTGGAACTTTGAGCAATACCTTGCCTTGAACTTTGATTTAATTTCGGATGCTATTTGGAACCCTGACACCCAGCTGACCATCGGAGCTACCAGTTCACCCAAACTGGTCCAAACTGGTAGAATCCTGGAGGGCAAATAATCATTGATTTCTACATTTACTTTGCAAGTGGGCACACTTCAAAATTCAAATAAAGATCTGGAAGTAGGAATAACTTGCTAAGCATTTATGTTCTTCTGAGGCTGTTCAGAATGTTATTTCCCCTCTTTTACTTTGCTATTCAACTGCTTGATCTCACTTAGTGTAAAGCTTCCTTTCCGTCCTTGTTTCATCTCACTTGCAAGGAGACTGCAGCTGCCAGTTCTGCCCACATACAGTTATTTTTCATGTAGTCGCCTTGCCTTTTCTCACAACTCTGGGGAAATGAGGAACAGATTATCTGGTAAAGGAATGGGAGGAGGATCAGGGCTATTTACTTATATTCTGAGTTAAAGAGCTGATCCGTTTACAATAGTTTGGTGTTGTGTTACAATCACTGGAAAGTGGTCCTTTAGATTTGTTTCTTGGTTAGATTCCCCCCTCCCCGCATCTTTCCTTCAAGATCTCACAATGGATCTTCACTGACCTTTTTCTCAATATCTTGAATTTATCTAGAATTAACATAGAGCATGGGTGTCCTGAAGGTGCTTTTTCAGGAAGCAACAGGACTTTCATTCTTCACTTCTCATCCAAGAAGCTTCTTCAGCTCTGATAGATAGTGGGGAATGGAAGGATTTATATTCCTTGCTATGCCACTATCCTGTCAGAGCTTAAGAAGCTTCTTGTGTGAAATGTGAGATGTCTTCAAAAGAAAAAAAAAAACAAGAAAGTCCAGTTGCCTCCTGAAAAAGCACTTTTGGGACAACCAGGACCTGGATGATTGAGAATCTCCACAGATGCAGAGCATGTGTGTTAGGGCTACCTCATAAATATTGCAGTGTGGATGGGTGGTGCCTATTCCTAACCACAATGTCACCAAAATAATAAAAAGGATGTACGATCTTATGATGCCTTTCATTTTACTTATTTAAAACATTTATATAGCCTTCTTTCTTATTTCAAACTCTGGATGACAAAAATCAAATGTGATGCATGTATCACAACATTAAGGTAAAGGTAAAGGCTCCTCTCACACATATGTGCTAGTCATTCCTGACTCTAGGGGGCGGTGCTCATCTCCGTTTCAAAGCCAAAGAGCCAGTGTTGTCCAAAGATGTATCTGTCGTCATGTAGCTGGCATGACTAAATACTGAAGGCACACAGAATACTGTTACCTTCCCACCAAAGGTAGTTCCTATTTTTCTACTTACATTTTTACATACTTTTGAATTGCTAGATTGGCAGAAGCTGGGACAAGTAACAGGAACTCATTCTGTTACATGGCACTCGAGATTGGAACCACCGAACTGCCGATCTTTCTGATTGACAAGATCAGTGTCTTAGCCACTGAGCCACCATGTCCCTCTCACAACATTGCAATAATGCAAATCTCATACTTGCATCATAACATTGCAATGCATGTTTCTTCACTTATCATTTCCATAAATGTGTTCAGTAAGTACCACATAAAGCCTTCCTATGCGTAGTGTATAACAAGGGTCTCCAACCCCCAGTCTGCAGACTACAACTTGTCCATGATCTGTTGGAAACCAGTATGCGCAAGTAGTTGGTGAGCACATGAAGGCACGAAGCTCCATTTGTGCAAGTGGCAGATGCTTACACAAAACCATCATCTTTTCCCCTCCCCCTGCTGCTGCCCCTGATGCACAGAGCTGGAAAGATTGGGGATCACTGGTGTAAAAAGTATATCAACATCTCTTCTTCAAGCACTGATTTACCTTGTGATTTCTAAGGCATTTCCAGGTCATCTCTGCTTGGGTGTCCATGTGTAATTGAAATTGATTGATTGAAAGAAGGCATTTGACTCCTTGCCACAAGACTGGATAATAAAAGGCCTAGAAATAACAGATTAGGAACATCAGAAGCTCTGCCCAACAATCAATGGCACAATGGAAACACAGTTGCTGGTCAACCGTGATGGACAGAGAGATTAACATCACAAGAGGAATCTTTCAAAGAGACTCACTACCACTGCTACTATTTCTCATTACATTGATTCCTCTGCCAGCAAGACGGAACAAGTAAGACCATGGCTATCAAACATAAACATATTTATCAGTCTATTCCAGCTTCTTTACATGTACAATCTAAAACTGTATGGAAAAACATCTTCAGAAATGGAATCATTGCTCAACACTATCAGAATATACAACCAAGTTATTGCAATGGAGTTTGGACTGGACAAATGTGTCACACCCACCATCAATAGGGAAAATAATAGTGAAAGTATTAAGATGTCCTAAGGAAATAGCACCAAGAGTCTGGATGAAGACTAACATTGCAAATAACTGGGCATCCTTCAAACTGACAATAAAAAGTGTACTGAAGTCAAGGTTAGTACTGAATACATCAGAAGAATGAAGAAGATCTTAAGGTCCATGGTCAGTGGTGGAAATACTAACAAAGCAATTAACACCAGTCATTAGATATATGGCTTGAATAGTGAACTGGTCTCCAGATGAAATAGAAGCCTCAGATAGGAAGGCCAGGAACATAATGCCAATAAATCATGCTCTTCATCCATGCAGCAATATTGACAGAGTTTATTTACGAAGGAGCAAAGGTGGGTGTGAAATTTTGCAATTCCACACCCACCAACCCACCAGACACCTGAATAAGAAAAAAAAGGGCATCAGAAGAATATATGAAGGACAATGAAAAAGATGTACTAAAGAAATTAGTATAACATGGAAGCCAGGCTTGGGGTTGAAAATTTTTAGCAACCGGTTTTCTGCCTGATTGCCTACTCACCTTCCACACCATGGTGGGGGGAGGGAGGATTTTCACCTTTCCCAGTTTCCAGAAGCTTTTCTAGAGCCTCCAGTTGGGCAAAAATGGCTTCCTCCAAGCTTCAGAGGCCCTCCGGAGGCTGAAACAAACCCGTTTCCAGACTTCCGGTACTTCCTGGAGGCCCATTTTTGCCCTCCCAGAGCCTCCGCACAAGCCCTGCACTTATCTGGCATCCAAAATGGGCCACGTGGAGACTCCTAGGAGGGAAGGGGTGGGCAGGGCCAGCCAGTCCTTTCAACTACCGGTTCAGTACACCAGGTGTAAAATTAGCATCCAGTTCACCCAAACTTGTCTGAACTGGCTAAAACTCACCCCTGATGGAAACTCATTGAATACCAAAGAGACTAAATAAAGAATAAAGAAAAATGTTTAAAAGGCAAAGTTTTAGATAGACAGTACATTAAAGAAACAAAAAAACTAGCAGGCAAAGCAGATAGCATGATCTGGCAATGTCTAAAATCAGGAAAGTTGAAGAAAGAGGCAGAGTGGCTAATTCTAGGTGCACAAGACCAAGCCTTATGAACAAACAATATAAAATCAGAATTGAGAAGACAGCAAACAGTTCTTCAAAGAAGCTGAAGAACCTGTTGAAGAAGGTTGTGCATATTGACTATATGAACAACACCATGGTAATATAGGAACAATGGTGAATTGGAATATCTTCAAAAAAATACCACTTGCCTTCAAACAAGAGCTGATGAAATAGGCAAAGCAATAGAAAAAGAACTAACTTAAGTATTCTAACAGACAAGCATCTGCCATACAACATCCCAGACTTAACAGTTATCGATAAGAAAGACAAAGACAAAGAAAGAACTGGAGAAAAATCACAAAATATAAAGACCTGCAAATAGAAGTTGAACAACTGTGTCAAACAAAAGCAAAGGTAGCCCCAATAGTAATAAGAGGCTTGGATACAATCTCAAAACATCTGAAGTGCCAATGGAACATCTTTGGCAATGACAAAATTATCACAAGTTATTCAGTAAGCCAATTTTACTAAGAAAAGTTTAGATCTTGTGAAAATGCCTTTAACACTATCAATATCTAAAGTAGAAAATCAGCACCTCCACCCCAGAAGAATTAAATATTTTGAGGAATATTAAAAAGGCAAGATATTATATTTCCCTAAAGGAGAAATGGAGAAACATGCTCTTAAAAGTCAGAAAACAGACTTAATCTCCCTACCCACAGCAGACCAGCTTTTAGAAATGCAGATTTGGCTATCCATTCAAGACAGGATATTTTGAAATAGCCTGTGGCAAAGGCAGAATGATAGGATTAACCCTCACTCGAGATTCAAAGCAGGATGGAAGCCATTAAGCAGCTATGATCCCTACATAACCCTTGCATGGCGCCATGGGAGTCTGACAACAGCCAATAAAATACATGCTCTTGCACAGGAACAGGAAGTTCAAGTGTAAAGCCCAAAGAAGATATAAAAAGCTCCACTCTCAACTCCATTTTGTCAGCTGCACCAAAAGCATGTGCTTGGTGGTTCTGTTCATCATTAAACTTTATTTTCAATTAGCCTCCATGTTTCCAGCATCTTTATCACAGCTTGGAACCGAACCAGATGGATATTTCTTCCCACACTCCCCATCCCAGGATCTTGGGAAGGACTCAAAGGGGAGGATTAAAAACACCAATCCAGTCTAAACACCTGGGTAATGAAGCTATCAACCATAATCATATTGTTCATTAGTTGAATATAAAGCAAAATGTCACTGGACCAATAAGATTGTTAAGATTGGCTTCCAATTCAAATAGGAAAATATATGCAGATACAGATGAAAGCCAACCCATGACTTATTTTCTCATTCAATTATCAAGTGATTTACTGCTCGTCTGCCTGTGGATCAGGATTTGGAAAATCATAATATATAACTGGTGCTGTATTTCACTATTTAGGAATTCCCATGCCTAAGAAACATTGTGATGCACAATGGCTTTTATATATTCTTAGACCTAATAAGTATTTCTGAGGAATGGTAAAATTAAACAAAATGTGGAAATAAAATTACCTTGAAGACATAAAACTAACTTGAAATCTGTTGAAATTATTTCAGTGGATGTATAACTTTTGTTGATTTGTTGGGCATAAGGTAACATTTCAATAATAGACCATAGACCATTTGGATGAATGACTGATGTCCCATTATCCATGCAGTCTGTTTGGATACAGCTTTGAAATACAGCTGGTTCTGTAAATCTTTAATTTCAGTTCATCCCACGTTTTGCAAAACATAATGTGCATTTTATTGCAAAGTTTTGGACATTTAATATAACAGGTTACCAATACCCCATGGCTGCAGTTGTCCATTGCTATTGCACATGCAATTAGGAATAAAATATCTGACAGAATGACTGCTGCAAGTGTGATTTGCTTTTTAGCCTTTAAGACCAATGTAGAAACTTGGAAATAGAGAGTGACTCTTCTACTAAATAGTAGAACTGTAGAGAGATGAAAAGGAATGTACTGATCCCTATGGACCTAATTAAGAAAAGATGCAAGAACAAAAGCTATTAAGACCCCTTCTTTCAGGCAAGTAATATTCATAGTTGCATGATGTTAGCTCATGCTCCTAGAACTGTGTGTGTGTGTGTGTGTGTGTGTGTGTGTGTGTGTGTGTGTGTCAAACTCGCAGCCCACAGACCGGATGCATCATGTGCTGCCCACAGCCAATTTAGCGAAAGAGAAAAAAGTCACAACATGTAACATGATGACAACATGACATCACTATTTTGACACACGTATCCTCGGTGAGCTGATGACATGAAATCATCGATCATTTGGATAGTTATTGCAAAAATACTGTCTGTCAATTCACAAAGAGTTGGAGGTGACCAAGAGGAAAGGAACAATAATATCAACTACATGAGTTTACTAGTTACAAAAGTATTGCTCAAGATGCCACTTACTAGGCACCTAGCATTTTTGTGCAATCTGTCTAAGGTTATATATGATAAAATGCCATACTACAAATTATGCTGCCAACAAGAAGTGGCAGCATCACAGAGGCCTAGCTCATATTGTAGAGATTGAAAGATAATGAAAAGCCATCAGGAAGCTACAGTAACTCTGCTGTAAGCTTCCTTCTCTTAAACTCTATGTTGGAATAAATGTCCATCAGGGTTCAGTTCCAAATGGGGAGAAAGACCCTGAAAACATTGTGGCTGTTTGGAAAATGATTTAATGGTAGACAGGGCCACATGGTTTGAGGTTCTGGGCAAAGTGAGTGCATGGAGTAGAGAGAGGGAGATATTTATACATGTTCTTGGGCCCTGACTTAGAGTTTCCTGTTCCTGTACAAGAAATGTATTCCATTGGCTATCCCAGGGGGCGAAGTTCTCAGCTAACTTTTTAGGCTGCTGTGTCCCAGGCTTGGTTGAGCCTTGCTGGGTAATGTAATCTTCCCATGTTCCATGTGATGAGATGGGTAGAGGGCTAATCCTATCATATCCTGAGGACAGGGGTGGGTTCTGGCTTCTGTTACTACCAGTTCGCTCAAGGGTGCGCTGCAGGCATTCACACGTGCTTTATGTGTGTTTTGTGTGCAGGTGAAGTAATAAAAATTGCTTCTTTGCATGCACAGAAGCAAAAAACAAGATGGCGCTGCCTATGGCGCCGCCGATAGAACCGGTTTGGGGCGTGTTTGCCGAGTTACTACCTACTCGGCTGAACCATTCCAAATCTGAGGGTCATGTCTTCATCCCATCATCGTGGAATGGAAGGGGGGCAGGGAGCTGCAGGGAGATGCTTTGTCTTTAAACATGTTTCTCCTTTTTTCATCCAGGGAAATATAATATTCTGCCTCTCATATTTCCTAGAATTTTTCATTCTAGGAGAGGGGGTGCTAACTTCCTACATTTATATACTATCATTTCCAGTCCAAAGGGAAGAAGGCCCTTCCTCCTAGTCTCTCAGTAGCCTCCAGCCATCTTAGAATCTCTCCAATTCATAAATTTATTACCAATGGTTTGCAAAACTCTGAGAGGATAACGCCCTTTTGGACAAATTGCACCCAATGAATGATTCCAAATTAAACCAAGAGATGTTTTTTTCCTGTGACCTGACAAATGCGCGCTAGTCAAATGCACGCCGACAAAACCGCGGCCACAAAACCGCAACATCAAAAGTACGATTAGGGTTAGGGTTAGGGTTAGGGTTAGGGTTAGGGTTAGGGTTAGGGTTAGGGTTAGGGTTAGGGTTAGGGTGGGGTTATAAGGTTCTTTTCATGTCCCAGTATGTTGTTTGTTGATGGTGCGTGATTTTGACGTACCGGTTTTGTCGCCACGGTTTTGTCACCGCGCATTTGACTAGCGCAGATTTGTCGGTGAACCATTTTTTCCCACCCAACACTAGGAATTGCAGGAGTAAAGTATAGAGGAAAAAAAGAACAGAGAAAAGAAATAAAAAGAATGGACTAATTTTAGCAGCTTTTCTGTGTAAAAGCTGTAAACGTATCCAAGGAAAGAGAAAATCCCAAGGAATCACATTACTAGCAGTTCTCACTGCACAGCAGAGCCATTAAGGTATCAGCTTGGAAGAGTCTGATCAGTCAAAGAAGACTATATACCCCCAGACCATCAGTAAACGAATGTGTTCTTTTAAGTATCTCATTGATCTGGGCAGCAATTCAGTTTGAATTTCTCTGCTTTCTGAGCATGCATGCATTAATATATGTGAAAATAACAGGATTTCAGCTACTATGTTTTATTTGGAAATGGGGCTGGGAGAAGGAGAAAGAAAGGATCAGGCAATAGGGAGAGATGGGCAATTACTGTAACTACTGTACCATGCTATCCTATTACAGCTAAGTACAAAAGTTTCTTAGCTTTTGCTTCCAAAATGTCATGTCAGACAAGACCTGGATTACTGTTGAATTTTTTTAATCTTCTGAGAAGAGGCGGCCAACATTTTTATAATAGGCTGAAAGCATTGATACTCTATTGTTGGTGACAATACTGCAGGGTTTTTTTTCAAGTTCTTTCTTGGCACTGGTTGCATTGTGGATTTGACATTTTCTGTTCTGAGTCATTTAAAACTACATCTTCAGGAACTGACTGTGAACAATATATGACTAAGATTTCAGAGACCCAAACAGAGGCTTTCTCTGTGGACTCACTAGTTCAAAATGGAAATACCAACACATCATTGCATGCAAAGACTTACATCTTTGAAGCACCAAGAAGCACAAGTCAATCTTTGTAAGCTAGTTTACCTACTCAAGCATGAATTCATATCTTTTCATTTTTCAAAGGAGCCCATTTCCAGCCCTGTAGGGATATTTTGATTGGAAACACACTTCAAAGCAGAAAGGGTTAAACCCCATCTTCCTTGCCATCTGTCATGGTTGTGTCATTATTGTTTAAAAAGAACAACTATGTGTTGAGAGGCTGCTCACATATTGGCATCCTAACATTCTCAATTGACCTTTAGTCAAACAATGATTCAGCTTTCAGAACTGAACACTGGTATCTCGTACTTTATTTGCATGTGAATCTAAAACTCAAAAGCAAATCTAGGAATTGAATTAGGTAAACTTATCCCAGTCTTTTCCCATCAGCATGGCACTAAGTCTTCTACTATGGAATTACAAAAGATAACTGAGCAATAGGAAGCACACCGTTGGAATAATCACTTTTTATAACTCTTGGGAACAATCAAATGGATGAGAGAGGTTGCTTTCCTGGATTGTCTTTCAAGAATTGCATTTCACCCACAATGTCTTACCATTTAGAAATTAAGATGTATATCTTCCCTCCGTTTTTAATTATTTATTATATATTATCTTTAAATTGCAATCTGGTTATATTTAACCAGAAGAGATAATAGTTTACTCTAAGGTATGGAGAAGATATGGTCCTCTTCTTCCACAGCTGATGGATAATTACACAGAAAAATGATTGATCTTTGATTCCAACACTGGAAGTTTTAAGAAGATGTTGGATTACCATTTGCCTAAGCAGGGGGTTGGACTAGAAGACCTCCAAGGTTCTTTCCAACTCTGTTATTCTATATCCTAATTCTCTATTTGGCTGGAGAACAGGATTCAAAGCCATTTTCTCAAAATAAGGAAACAATAGATATGAGAAGGAGCTTCCTGACTGCATTGACTCTCAGCCAATGGAACAGGCTGCCACTTGAAATGTTAGGTCATCTTCACTAGAGATCTTCAAACAAATGCTGGATGATTATCTGGAAGACATTTTCAGTGGAGTATCTCACTGATTTGGGAAAATGACTAGAATGGCAATGAAGGTCTCTTGCACTTCTAGACCTTTGCTTCAAAATTTGGGATTTCATTTTTTTTAACTATCTTGCTAATGCTTGCTGAAGTAAAAAGTGGGGGACAAAATGAATAAACAGAAACAGAATTGACATATTTGTGCCCCTGCATTCAATTTTTATATGCTCAGCCCCTTCTAATGGACATTCACTTGACAGATGTTCTGTTTTCTTCTCTCATCCTTGCCTGCAACTCCAAGGTAAACAGGATATTGGGCTGACATGGTAAAGAGTTACAGATTTGTTATGAAATATGCTTTCATGAATTAAAGCCAGGCACCTGTTTGGCCAAATGTTTTGCCACAGTAAATTGTGGGTAGTGAGTTCTGGAATTTGGAGGCAGCCTACATACAGTATCAATGACAAGAAAGCAAAGTTGATTGATTGGATGAGGCACGGGAGGAAAAATAATAATAATGTATTAAAAGAAAATGTTACAGAGCTAAAGATGAACACTTTCATCTTTAATGAAAGATGAAATAAAAATCACCTTCTTTTCCTCTTCAGGGAATAATAACAAAATACAAACCATTTGCATATAAAACATGTCCCAGAAACAGAATGTAATAAGAAAATGGAGCATGGTATATTTTGTTATTTATTATATTTATATAACTGCCCATCTCATAAAAATGTGACATATAATGGGTGGCATATAAATATAGCAACAGATAAAACTACATAATAATCTAAAACATAAATTAAAAAATGCATAGATTGCAGAAGAACAATAGTAACTAGACTTCCTACAAGCCATTTTTCAGATTCCCCATGGGTTCCTCAAAGTTAATGGGAAAAAGCATGTTTTAAGAGCCTTCCAGAAGGCTAATAAAGATGGGCTAATCTCATCTTGATGGGAATAATGTTCCAGAGAGCAGGGGCCACAACAGAGAAGTCTGTCTGGGTTCCACTAGATGAAACTGCTTTGATGGGACCCACATCATATCTCATCTGCTAAATCTGAAGGGGCAGATAGAAGTGATCCTCAAACAATCTGATCTCATGCCATCTAGGGCTTTAAAAGGGAAAAAAAATAGAACCCTGAATTGCATAATTTCATCATCAGCCATTCAGTCATGTCTGACCCTCAGTCACTCTAATGCGGGGGTGTCAAACTCAAGACCCGGGGGCTGAATCTGGCCCATGGGGTGCTTAAATCTGGTCCACGGGGCTGCCCTGAAAATAGAGAAGGACTGGCCTGCGGTGCCTCTGCCAGCAAAATAAAGGGATGGATGGATGGATGGATGGATGGATGGATGGATGGTTTGTTGGTTGGTTGGTTGGTTGGTTGGATGGATGAATATTTGGAGGAATAAGTAGGGAGAGCAGAATATCCAGAGAGACAGGAGAGATGCAAACTTTTTATTCCCAACCAGTTGGTGTATAGGCAGGAAAACATTAAAAAAGTTAGAATACTCTAGATTTTTATTAAATAACAAGATCATTCTGTACACATATCTTTAGTGCTTATATATCTAAAAATGTAGCTCGGAGTGCTAGAAAGCAAGGGAATTGACAGATGAAGAAGAATGATTACATCTGGGAGAGAATTTGGAATGGAAATATCGAAGATAACAGTAGTTTATACAATTATTTTTGTAAAGGTATAACATTCACAACCAAATTCTGGTTTATGCTGAAAGAAGAGTGGACACTATATGTTATGGCTTGGATTGTGATTGTCAGTATTTCTATATTAAACTTTATAGTCATTATAATTCACCATATTATAGTCCACCAAAATGGCTGATATGTATTTGTTGATATGTATTTTATTCTGCAGACTCCATCCAAATAAGGAAACTCATGATGACATTCTGTATAAGCTACATTATAAAAGCAATTACACAATCATGTTTAAATATATCTACTTACCAAACCAAAGAAGACCAAATTAAAATTATATTACCCTATCCAGGTTTACAAGAGGAAATTTAAAAAGAAAAAACCTCAACAGATCTCAGGTAAGCTATAATCGTATAGTGTGTAAGAACAGAAAGTGCTGGAACAAACAGATAAATCACTAAGCATGAAATCACGAGTGGAATATTATCTGCTAAAATTCAATTGAATTTTAACACTGCACAGGGAAATTACCCAAATTAGGATAATATTTCAAGCAAATTAAGTTTGTTTGAACATTGTTGTTATTTTCCAGTCTAGACCTACAAGTAAAGTAGATGTACAGTATGTTAGTAAGCTTGCTTGGGGCACATGCCTTTAATAAGAAGATTGAAAAAAGAAACCTTTTAAAAGAGGAATGATTCAGGAGTAGAATTCTATGGAAAGCAATTGAGATTATTACAGAGACTTTATCACTCCAGAGAAAAGGACTAGAGTGATGGTTAGACCCTTTAGATAAAACAATCAAATATAGGGAGTAACTATGCATTACCAGAATAGCCTAGGAAGCATAACAATCTTATTCCAAGAGAACAGTTACGGTGAGATCAGATTCCCCCCCCCCCCAAAAAAAAAAATTCTGCTTCAGAGAGAAAGGGTAGAGAAATATGATTTTTAGAAGATTTGAGATAACAAGAAAAAGAAATAGAAGGAGGTGAGAAACTGATATTAGCATTCCTTCCTTAATGCTCTTTTGAGAGTTCAAAGAAAATGCTGACTGTCTAGTTATGCACAGTGAATATCAAGCTGGAAACTCAACTACTTAAGAGGGAAGAAAGAACCATTTGAGGTCTGTCTGTGTGTGTGTGTGTGTGTGTGCGCGCGCGCATGCGTGTTTGTGTGTTTGTAAAGAGAGAAACACAGCAAAAGCAGAATCGTTGGTTCCCTAGAAAAGTGATAGGTTTAGGTACAAAACTTTGCTATTTCCAGGCACAAAAGAAATCAACTGTGCTTGCTTAACAAAGGAACAGGAAATATATGGACACTTTATGAAGCCTTTGCTTCATAGAGCTTCAATGAAGTAGTATGAGAAACCTGATTAGATTAGAATGAGAAAAGGGGCTTCCATTTACAAGTAGCAAACAAATGTTCCTCTTCCTAAGGTATGGTCACTTTGGAGTGACACTTTGCTGTGTTTGGAGTGGTAGGAGGGCAAAGGAAACAAAAAGCAGAGGAGAGAAGAATACTCTTCAATGATAGATGGGTTCTTCATGTATGAGGTAAACTAGACTATCTAGAAGAAACTCCAAAATACAACTGAGGAAAAAACAGACCATTTTATATTTTTGCTGTAAAAGTGTAAGGGATGGTACCTATGGAAGGAGGGTGTAATGGACTTTAGTGAAGGGGGTAGCTCCCCAGGAAGAAGGGAAAACATTACAAGGAGGGGAAAAAGACAAGACAAAATGCACCTTGGAACTGGCTAGGCAGGGGTCGGCAAATTTAAACACTCAAAGAGCCATTTGGACCCATTTACCACAAAAAAGAAAATACCAGGAGCCACAAAGGTCCTAACTGGAAGCCCCCTGTTCAATTCCGGAGCTGACTGAAAGTTTGGTTCCCCCACCATAGAGTCTCCTCCTAGTATGGTATCCTTTTTCCTCTACCTGTCCTAACAGAAATCCCTATCAATGGTGGAGCCACTCCTTGCCATAGAGTCTCCTCCTGCTTCCCCCCCCCATCCCACTGAAAGGTCCTCTCAAAATTGTGGTGCTGACCAGCAACCCGGAGCTACAACAGAGGGATGAAAGAGCCACATGCGGCTCCAGAGCCGTAGTTTGCTGACCCCTGGCCTAGGAGACAAAGGAAGAAAGTTATGATAGCCACTCTCTAAAATCTCCCCAGCTATATCCATTTAAACAAAAGTAGGACTGATTTAATCTGCCAAAATTCTGTCTATTGGTGTGAACAAATAAAGAACTGAACTTTCCCTGGGTGGGATTAAAATTGTATGGATAGGATGCCATGTTCTGAGTTTTGGGTATCAGATGATGAGGCCAGGTTAGAACATATTCAACATTCTAGAACAGTGTTGAATATTTTCAGGTAGAGTTGGAAATGAGGAAAGGGCCCTTTCAGGTACAGATTGTAAAATATGTCATGAATTATTGGTGGCAAATATTTGGATTAAATTTAAGAGTTAGAAAAAATAGGCAGTTCAACAAATTACAAAATCAACAAATTTGAAATCAATAACACTTCAAAAAGACAAAATTCCAAGTAGCTTTTAGAATAAGCGATCATGATAGCTAGGGAAAGACAGAAGATGAAAGCCTTAGGCAATGAGAAGGACGAATGACAACTGAATGCACAATTCCTATGTCAAATGAGAAAGGCTAAGAAAAAATACCCGAGTCAAGGATGTGGAAAAAGGCAATAAATAATACAGATGTAGGTGTACATATAGTTGACAGATAGTTGCAGTGGTGGGATTCAGCCAGTCCGCACCTATTCAGAAGAACTGGTTGTTAACTTTCTAAGCAGTTCGGAGAACCAGTTGCTGGAAGGAATCTCCTTTTGTTTTGTTTTTCCACTTTACAGGACTAATCCTGTAAGGAAGGCAGGAAAGAAACAGTCTGGTGTTGTTTCTAGCCTAATCTTTATTGCCCTGCTTACAGAAACTACTTCTCTGGTTAACCCTTATTACATTGTAACAGCTAAGGTGAAGCACCCATCGACTTGAGTGACGTTGAGTTGGCCATGCCCATAAAGTCACATGACCACTGAGCCACTGGATAGTTGATAGATAACATGTTTACAGAAATCAGAGATCTGTATAGTGAAACCAAAAATATGCAGGGAAGAACAATCATGGAGGAGACCTCACAGAAACAGATCATGTTTACCAAAGTAAGACTACACAGAAGTTCCTTTGCAAATAGAAACATAGAATGACAGAATGATACATGCAGAACTAGAGTATATACAGAAACTGATTTTACAAAAAGTTTATTGGGAGGTGCACTAACTATTATTTTCAAAATCAGCTGGAGAGTTGCTTAAAACTGTAGCAGAAGGAGTGCTATCAGTAAGGTAGCAATAAATATGGAATATAATTATGGTTTTTAGGAACCGATAAATTGACTAGGTTTTTAGGAATTGATCTTTGTACCGCTATATCAAAGAAGGGGAATGCATAAATGTCCACATCATAGCACAACTTCTTCACAAAACCACACATTTCCTTGAGTTTTACTAAGAAGACTAGACTCATAAAATAGTAAGGGGGGGAAGAGAATCTAAATGAAGTTTTTATAAAGGGGGCAGGATATAAAATTACACTGATAACATAGGATGGATACTGTCACTAGCAAGAGAAGAGAAGATTTACTTTTGCTTAATTAACTACAGCAGTGCCTTTAACTCTATAGATCTTATCAGAATGTGGAGCATATTAATTTAAGATAAATGAATGTTTCAGAAGACCTGCCTTTTTGAAGGATCTTTGTGATTAAAAGCAAGCAACTCTAAGAACTGTACTTCCAATAGAATTTATGAGTTGTGAAGAACAGGGGGGGAAGTGAAACAAGGATATATGTTCCCATACTGTTTATGTTTAACTTATATGATATAAAAGAATGGCAAGATTGAAAGATGTGGCAGCTAGAATCAAAACTGAAAGTTAAAATGCTAATAGTTTTGAAATAAAAAATACAGTTGATACTGGTTGGTTAGCTGAAAGTAAAGCCTCAGATGTATTATGAATGTAAACTGAAAAGTGAAAAATGTTATGTTCTCACATGATCTGAACTTCAAAAAGGATCTCTGAGACTTATCATAGGCTCGCTATATTCACATTTCTGAGAAAATAAAAAGGGTTTGTGGTTGCAGGCCACTGATTTTATTTGGCAGTGTTTTGTCTTCTGTACAGATAAAAGTAAAGTACAAGCTAAGAAAGAGCCCTTTTTTTGGGGGGGGGGGGAGATGGCAGTGGGAATTATCCCAAGTTTAATTTCAATAAAGATTTGGTACTGTTCATATCCACAATATCTTATTTCTTAAAATACCAAAATCATGTTACCAAAATTCCAAATGTGGCCCCCAACCCCTAAAGTTCATAATCTCTGATTCTGTAATGGTATGTGAGAAAGACCTTGGAAGACAGGACAGTTGTCAAAGGGATGGTCAGATAAGTGACAGCAGAATCTACAACAGGGGAGGTTTGAGCTGTTGCTACCGCCAGTTCGCTCAGGGACGTGCTGCACATACTAAAAAAATCAAGATGGTGGTGCCTATGGCGCCACCGATAGAACTGGTTTGGGGGCATGGCAGGCAGAGTTACTACCTACTTGGCCAAACCAGTCCGAAATGGTAGGAACCCACTTGTGGTCTACATCTGGATAATGGACAGGGTAAGAGACTTAGCAGAAATTCTACTAATTTCCTGGGCTATAAAAAGAGCAATGTGGAGTGTGTGGACGGGTGAGAAGATTGTACTTTCAGCCTTGAAAAACTCTTTCAATGTAGTTTTACAATAAAGTAGAATTAACTTATTGGATAGTGATTCTTTTCTGGTTTATCCAACCGTACAGACAGACAGACAGACAGACACACACACACACACACACCAGTGGTGGGTTGCAGGTGGTATGCCCCAGTATGGGCATATAGGTGCCTGCCGGGAGCACCAGGTACGGTGCTCCAAAGGGCCCACCTGCCCACCTAAGCTTCTTACCTATATTTGAGCTCTTTGGGGCTTCTGCGCATGCACATGGAGCATACGATGCCTGCGTGATGCTCCACCGAGTAGCTGGAGTGTCATGGAGGTGTCATGGAGGTATTGTGGAGGTAAGAACGCAAGTGCGTGTTGCGCGTATGCTGTGTGCATTCTGCGCATGTTCATGTGGGAAACGCTGGGCACCATTACACCGTACTAGTTGCAACGGGATCCGGAACCCATCTCTCTCTCTCTCTCTCTCTCTCTCTCTCTCTCTCTCTCTCTCTCTCTCTCTCTCTCTCTCTCTCTGTCTCTCTCTCACACACACACACAGAAGGCAAAACAGATAACAAGACCTAGCAATGACTAAGAGCAAGAAAGTCGAAGAAATAGACAGAGAGGCTAATTCTGGCAGCACAAGACCAAACTTTAAGAATAAATGCATACAAAACCAGAATTAAGAAGACAGCAGCAGAGAGCAAATGCTGCCTCTGCAAGGAAGCTGAAGGTAGAGTGGACCACCTAGTAAGATGCTGAAAGAAGATTCATGATTCTCCACCGGTTGCAGTTATTTTCCATCTAGAAATAAGAACCGTATTTATATAAGCCCTCTCATTGTGTAGACATTATTATGCACTGTGCATTCTTTCCTGAAGCACTTTTGAGACCACAACAACAGAAGGAATATTATATATAATATTTGCTCTACTCAGGATTTGCTGGCACAGTTTAGGAAGTGATGATTCTCCCCCCCCCCATATTTTTCTTCATTCTCTTAGTATTCCTTTGCTAAAACTAAGAGTTTCTTTTCCACACTTACCTCACTCCACTCCACCGCAGTGTATTTGTTGGTCTATTTTTTTTTAATCTTTAAAAGCAATTTGGACTAAATGACATAATCTACCTTATTCTTCGACTCAATACAAAAGAATGTCCTATTATAAAAGGATATACTATTATAAATATTGTTCTCTCTCTCTCTTTCTTTTTCAAATTCACAATTCAGTTGCAATTGTACTTGTCAAACAAAAGAACATTAGCATGGGAAAAAATAAAAAAAGAAGCTTGAGCTTGTCATTAAAATAGAGATAGAGGAAATTTATACCACCCAGCCATTCACAGAACAACAGTATTTCACAGAAGACGACATCTAAGTGTATCTCAAATTAAAGCTCCTTTGAAAACAAAGATGCATTATAAATTGAAACCAACTCTTTCTTTCTTTCTTTCTTTCTTTCTTTCTTTCTTTCTTTCTTTCTTTCTTTCTTTTCTTTCTTCTTCTTTCCTCACAATAGAGGTGCACAAAGAAAAGCTGAATTGGCAACTGGCTTGTCAGCATTCTTCCAGGGATGATTGAAAATGCTGAATGCCATTGCCTTTCCACATGGTGAGAAAGCTAATGTCAAGGACACTGTTCAATCTTACCCATTTTTTAAAAAAAATAGCTGTAGAAAACCAAGAGGAGAATTAATGCTCATGAAAAGCCAATGTTTCTCTTTCATTTTTTTTGATTTATACTTGCTGGGGAAAATGGTAAATGAGATTGCAGGCAAGGTGATGAAAAGGCATGCCTTTCAATAGGTTTGCCTCTTTGAGCCTGAGTCTTGTAGAATGGGAAAATTACAACAGAAACACCTTTCTTCTTGGAAATGGAGCTAAACAAAGGATGAAGTAGGCAGTCAAGAGTAGCACACTGAAAGATCAGGAGAGCTACTTAGGTGGTCATTGAGAGCTTGCCATTAAATTTACAGACTGAAATGGAACAAAGGAAAGTGAGTCAGATGAAAACTGAATGAAGGTAGAATTCTTTGCCTGGATTTCTTTCTGCTGTAATATAGACCTATGACACAATTTGTATATCTTCTGAAACTTGTTTACTAATTGCACAATAACAATTCCTTTTTCCACCTTGTTCTGAACTTAACGTAAAATCAAAAAGCTGATTTTGTTCAGCTGTTAAAGATCTATCCTGAGGTGGAGTGGTGTTTTCTTTTTCACTTTCAACAAGGTGCCAGACGATCTTACAAACTTTACTCAGTCGCTGTTATGTTATTGTATATGTGAATGACCATTATAATAGAGAGCCATGGAAAAGGCCTTGAAGAGAATTTTCAGAAAACGTTCCCATAACAAGGGAGAAATGTTCCTAAAGCAGTGAAAAAGGGAAAAGTATTAGGACGAGACTACCCTAAGTCAGTCAGTGGGGTGTAAGATGGAGGGAAGATAAAACATGTCAGCCTCTGTTTTGCTGCTTGCTTTTTGGCTGCCATTGAAACGGGGAGGGAGGGCATGGTATTTGGGTGAGGGAAATAATCTGTACAGGAGGACTGTTAATTGGGAGTTGTTCTCACCATCTATTGCGCATGTGGAAAGGAGGGAGTTTCCCGCCAAAGCCAACTGTCCAGCATACCAACCTGATGATGATTTTTGAAGATGTCTCCCACCTGACAGCTGTGGAGATATTGGATTGGACTATGGACTGGGGTTACCAAGGGGAGGGGAATGGGTCATGTATTGATATCTAATGCTTTCGCGCGCTTTTGCTCAGATCCAGCTTTGCTTAGCTTCTATTTACTATAATCAGTAAAAGTATCTTAATTCTGCAAAATGGAGTGAGTGGTTTCTTTCTTGGTTATTAAGTGACGCAGCCCTGACAAAACCCAAGTAGACTTACGATTCAGTTACTGTAGTTTATCTCAGTTAAAGTTGGTTCTAGTCCAATGTGGGATTCAAAATTTTTTACTACCAATTCTGGGGTCTGGGGCTTGGCGGGCGTGGAAATGATGGGCATGTCAGGGGAAGGATATGTAAAATCTCCATTCCCACCCACTCCAGGGGAAGGATACTGCAAAATCCACATTTCCTCCCAATAAGCTGGGACTACGGGAGGCAGAGGAGAGATGGGGGCAGGGCCAGTCAGAGGTGATATTTACCGGTCTCCAAACTACTCAAGTTTCTACCACTGGTACTCCTGAACCGGTCAGACTGCTGAATACCACCTCGTTCTAGTCTTATTTGTAGAGTCTGATTCTTGGTCTGAACACCTAATAGTGCTGAGCTTATACATGGGCTGACAGAAATAAGTTTATTTCTATCACTAGCTACTTACAAGTACAATACATAAAATGAACAATGAAAACTATGCCCTAACAACAACAATGATTAGCAATAATTTGTGGGTGGATCTTACATATAATATAGCAAAATTTTATTATTTTCAAGAAATAAATTTATCTTAGTTACATATAATTTTTTGTTTCTGCGCAAACAAAAGCTGTCAGAGTGTATCAGAAATATAAATAAAAGAGACTAATGAACTGGTAAATGTCCCCATACAGAATTGGCAATAACAGATGAAGATGAGCTGTGGTTTCTATGATATTCACATTGCAGAGGAAATATTGGGGTTTCATGTGGGTTTTCCTTTATTTCCCTTCCAGGACACCTATGGAAAAACTAAAAATAAGGCACTCTTAAATTTGGGAATTGTGCATAAGAATGAGGTTGGTTTAGACCAGTGGTTCCCAAACTTTTTTGGCCATGCCCCACCTAAGCATCTCTAAAATCCTGATGCCCCACTCCCCCGGTGACATATAATTCTTACTTTACTCAAAAAGTGAACTACTCATGTGGGAAAGCCTAAAAGGCCATTAACTTGGTTTAAACAAGGTTCAAATTGCCCCCATTAAAAGTCAAATTGTCCCCCTTTGGGCCGTGGGTCCAAATATGGGGAACCACTAGCTTAGACACTAACATTGGATATTTGAAATTATATTGTCTGTTCTACATCTAAGATCTATTTGCTTTACCTATTGATGTAACATGTTCTGACTCTGAGGTTAAGGTGGCATCGCTGCAGAAACCGTAGAGGCTGTTTCTTTTGGAAACTGTAGTTATACACTATACATAAAAAGGTATTTTGCAGATTTTCTTTTTCTCTGTACTGTTATTGTAAAAGACCCTTTTCTCAATTTTTCAAGAGTATAGAAATAGCTGTTCTGCTTTTGCTAAATGTTTAAGGATTTGTTTCATGTAATGATTGATTAAAGGCTTTTATGTTACAAATAGCTGATCAAGTTTGAAGGTCAAACCAAAGGAGACAAGAAGGGTGTACCTTGGGAGGGACATTCCATTGGACTCTGTATCTTTGTTTTGGGCATTGAACCTAGATAAATTCATGCATGCATGCATGCATGCATGCATGCATTCATTCATTCATTCAATTTCTATAGCTGTCCATCTCAGTTAATAACTCTGGCTAGCTTAAGTAAAAACATTAAATAATAAACATTAACATTGAAATTAATTAAAAACCATCACATATGGGAAGGAAGGGATCAAATTCACATGGGTCCCTTCTTAGTACATTAACAACCTCCAGTATGACATACCATCATTAAGGGCTAGACCAGAGGTGATATTCAGCAAGTTCTGACCAGTTCTGGAGAACTGGTAGTGGAAATTTTGAGTAGTTCAGAGAACTGGTAAATACCATCTCTGACTGGCTCTGCTCCCATCTATTCTCTGCTTCCCGAGTCCCAGCTGATTGCGAGGAAATGGGGATTTTGCAGCAACCTTCCCCTGGAGTGGGGAGGGAATGGATATTTTACAGTATCCTTCCCTTGCCATGCTTACCAAGCCACACCCACCAAGCCATGCCTACAGAACTGGTAGTAAAAATTTTGAATCCCGCTACTGGTCCAGACCAATTGGCAAAGTCAGGTTTTCAAGCCCTTTCAGAAGACCAAAAGAATGGCTGCAGTTTTCACTTTGGCGGATACCATGTTTCAGAGGACAAGAGCTAGCAGAAAATGTTCTTCTCCTGGATCATACCTGCTGGAGTTCTTTGACTGATGGGTCTGCAGCATGCCCCTTCTGCCAGTGTGGATGGGATGGGCATGGTTCCTCAGATAATATGTCAATTGGAGTAAGAGGTAAGCTTTTATGTCCTTTTAATTAAGCAATATTATTCAACAAAGCAGGCATATATACATAGAGAATATGCATATGCATACATACTCACACATATAAATAAGGATCAGAGGTGGGTTTCTAGTGGTTTACACAGGTTCAGGCAAATTGGTAGTGGTAATTTGGCCTGGGTCGCAGAAATGGCAGCACCCTGGGCTGGCCACGCCCCTGAATTAGTTCCCTGGTCTCTGCTGCTCTTGCCGGCATGTTCTTTTATTAGCTTTTCATGGTCTTCACGCATGTGCAGAACAATTTACAGTGAACTGTGCATGTGCGAGCAGCCAATGCCAATAGGCAGTACCAATACCAGTAGGAACCCACCCCTGATAAGGATGCATGAATTCATGTAAGTATTCATTGTGACTATTATATCCCTAAACCGTTCTAATACTAACATATGGAAGTGCTGCAGTAACGGCAGCATTTTTATTTCATTCTATCTACTCCCTCACCTACTTCATCACAGGCTTTTAGAGCTTTCTAGATGTTCACAATGAAGAGCCTTTCCTTTTTATGACTAGAGCTGCTTCCACGGAAGAGAAACACAGAACATTATGGCAAAGAGATCTGCAGATTAAGCACACCAGCCAACACCTCTACATATTTCAGTGCACATTCCCGCTTTTATATGCAAGCCATGCAGAGCAAGGGTGATTTGTGGTACTCCCTTGACCAGGCTTACTGTCTGTTCTCCAGCTGCCATAGACAGCCTGCCTCTCACAGCAGCTGAGTCTCTCGTTGAAAGATTTGTAAGTCGGTCTGCTTCTGTGAACATGGGAAAGAACTGGAATAAATATAGCACCAGTGGGTGGAATGAGACTTGTACTAGCTTATATTATAATCTGCTTGAGCTGAATCACACATTAGTTATAAGGTCCTAAGGCAAAGAATCCCAAATAAATTTTGCTTGTCTCCAACTTTCTTTGCTCCCAGATGGCCTACTCCATAGTTTAGTGGGTTTATTCTCCCTCATTGGGGTTGTTCTAAGTGATAAAAACTTAGTGTAGAGCAGTTTCATTCTACCCTGGAGTTCTGAAGGACCACGGCTGTTTCTAAATGTCTTCTGTCCAGCAGTTACAACCCAATTACCTCCACCTTACATCACCTGTAGTTTTTGGCAATGTGAGAACTCTTTAAAAATCTATAAGGAGTGTAAGTCATGTCTGATACCTTTTTTTGCACTTTTTTTTAAAGGAAATATTAGAGAAGAGGAACTCATTGATTCCCAAGATCTGGGTATCAACAGATATGTAGCTTTTGAACTCAGCTAAGAAGAAAGTTGAAAAATGTCTCAGAGGGATTTTTTAAAGAGGGATGTCACAACATTGTAGCTCAGCTTAAAATTCATATTTGTACAAATCAGATTGATAGACCATAGAATCATAAGGCTAGAAGGGATTTTTGAGATCTTCTAGACCAACTTGCTGGGCAAGACAGAAGTCCTCATATTATCTTTTTCAAATCGTTGGCCAATCTTTTCTTGAAAGCCTCCAGCAATGGAGCACCCACAACTCTGGGAGGCAAGTTGTTCCACTGCTGAATAGTTCTCACTGTCAGGAAATCCCTCTTTATTTCTAGGTTGGATCTCCTTCTCACAAGCTTCCATCCATTGCTTCTTGTCCTATCCTCAAATGTTATTGAAAACAAATGAACAGGATCAGGGGTGGGTTCCTGCTGGCATTACTACCGGTTCAGCACCCGAAAAAATTTGTGCTCTGCATGCATGAGCATTTGCACCTGCAAAGGTTTGTGCATGGGCACAACATTAAAAAAAGGGGAAAATGCATTTTTTTTTTCAGTGAAGATTGTTCTGCGTGTGTGCAGAACAGAAAATAAAGATGGTACCATCAGAGATAGAACCGGTTTGGATGTGTGTCCAGCCAAGTTACAACCTACTTTGCTGAACTGTTCTGAACCAGTAGGAGCCCACCTCTGAACATGATCTTCCATGTGGTAGCCCTTCATATAACTTCTAGACCTACTCAGATAGATCTTCAAAGATCAGCTTAATGCATTTAGTTCCTCTTTGTATGTATGTGTATGAGATAGAGAGAGACAAAGAACAGAGAGAGGCAGACAGACAAAGACAAAGTAAGGATCATACATCATGGATGTATGATCCATCTTTTTGATCCTATATGCCTGACCAGCAAATTATATGATAATTTAAGCAAAAATCGCTCTAGAAGATAAATATCAAGGAGGGAATAATATAATTATGGTTGGCTAACAGAGATTACATGACAGGAGGAGGACAGGTATAGCCCAAGACTTGCCTGAAGTGAATATGATGGTGACACCATCCCACACTATCTTCAAAGTTAAACATACAAGCAAGTAAAAGTTACTCAAACTTTTTTTTAAAGGTGAAGCATTCTTCTATATATCTGGAGTGAGGAGGGGAGAGACTATGCCAACTTCTGATTTATGAACAATTGTAATGAGCATCAGGAAGGGATAAAATGAAATGA
This sequence comes from Thamnophis elegans, assembly GCF_009769535.1. Taxonomy (NCBI): domain Eukaryota; kingdom Metazoa; phylum Chordata; class Lepidosauria; order Squamata; family Natricidae; genus Thamnophis; species Thamnophis elegans. Next base: position 67,798,750 of record NC_045547.1, read on the forward strand.
TAAATAAGTAGAAGGTGCATAAGGTGGAAACAAAACAAAATGAGAAGACTTTAAAGCAAAAACATTGCCATACACAAAACCATTTCCTAACCTAGCTAGTGCATCGTAAGTTTCCACAGCATATAATGAGCTCCTACCGAAGCAAGTTTCTCTTCTCAGCTGATACTATGCATTATATCAGAAAAATATATGTACAAGGACATTAACTGAAAAACAGGAGGAAGAAGGGCAGAAGAGGGGGACATCCTTGCCAAGATAGGAAATGAGTTGGTGCTTAATGCTTTCTTTTCTAAAGTTTAAGAGAAAGCACAACATTTGCTTTCTGCAAGAACTTCCAAGAGTTCCATTAGGAGATAAAGTATTTGTTGCTTCAAAAGGGGATTGTGAAATACAAAAGATCAGAATATGTCTGCATCTGGTATTTGTATATAAGCGTGAGATGTGAATGAAGCATTTTAGTTTCACCCTGTATGTTACTGCAGGTTTTCTACTTGTGTTTACCATGTTTTTTTGAGAATATTCAGTTGGTGAGGCAACCATCATCTAACCAACCAATGTTGCATCATCCCCATAGTAACAACATTTAAGTTCTGCTTCTTTCTTTCTTTCTTTCTTTCTTTCTTTCTTTCTTTCTTTCTTTCTTCTTTCTTTCTTTCTTTCTTTCTTTCTTTTATTTAGTTTGGCAAACATGTACAAGGTAACAGGTATAAGTATAAACATGGATATGAACAAAGGAAATGAGTACAAATAAATGGGGCAGTAGGACAGGACTGTATGCACGCTGGTGGGCTTATGCACTCCTTTCTTTATGGATCTCTTAGGAATGGGTGAGGGCCACAGTAGACAGTTTAAGGTTGAAGCTGTGGGGGTTGAGGATGTAACATGGAGGCAGGTAGAGCATTCTAGGCATTGACCATTCTGTTGCTGAAGTCGTATTTTCTGCAATTGACTTTGGAGTGGTAACCTTGAGTTTGTATCAATTGTTTGTCCGCGTATTATTGTGGTTGAAGCTGAAGTAGTCATTGACAAGTTGGACATTATAGCAGACAATTTTATGTACTGTGCTTAGGTCCGACCGGAGGCGGTGTAGTTTCAGGTTGTCCAAGCCCAAAATTTCAAGCTTGGTGGTGGTTGGGTATTCTGTTGTGAGCAGAGGAATGGAGTACTCTTCTCGTGAAATACTTCTGGACCCGCTCAATTGTATTCATGTCTGATATACAGTGTGGATTCCAGGCAGATGAGCTGTATTCGAGAATTGGTCTGGCAAAGGTTCTGTATGCCCTACTTAGCAATACAATGTTACCAGAGAAACAGCTTTGCAAAATTAGGTTAACAACTCTTAATCCCTTTTTGGCAATGCTGTTACAGTGAGTTCTCATGTTTAGATCATTTGAGATGAGTACTTCTAGGTCCTTGACAGATCGAGGGTCGTCTACGAGGTTGTATCCGCCCAGCTTGTATTTTGTTTTCTGATTTTTGTTGCCAATGTGTAAGACAGAGCATTTGTTAATTGAGATTCTTCATTGTGAACAGGGACATATGTGGAATTGAAATATCTTTTCAATTCTTATTCGTTTAGAATGAACAACAGAGTTTCTAAAGAAGATCTGCAAAAACTGGTAGGTTACTAAGTTTCATCTGTATATTATTTCAGAAAGAGGTGGGTCAACTCAGCACATAATGGACTTCAAAAGCCAATTCCTGAAATATCATCTTATGAATGGAATGGGATGGGGATGGATGAATGAAACATTTGCACTTAGATTTTAAACTTCACTTTTAACACAGCGGCTTCATTTATGTTAAGGGCTCTGACAGGTCTTAAAAAATAGTTTTATCCACAGCTAAAATAATTATTCATAGTGCTGCATCATATGATAGATTTCTTGTGTTTAATCTGCAAACTTACCCATTTGCAAAACCTGCTTAAATTTAAATTATTAAGATTGAGTGACACATTCCTAACAAGAAGTCATTAAAATGAATTGCTTGGTCAGTTTGCAAAAGAAAAAAAAACATGTACGCTTTGCCTGACAGGAAAATATGATACATGGCATTATTAAAGGATGATTAATGAGACTGGCAAAAATATAAGAGAATAATCAAATTCTTAGCATCATTACAAGACTATCATCCCAAATAGGAATATGTACAATCCTATGTAGGATTGCATCTTTCTGGCAGTTGTCCCTGTTACACAGAGGGAAAAAAAAGGTGGAAAAGTATGAACATGGGACAGTAAAGAGGAGCCGTTGCTTCATTGTGTATAGCCATCCAATAAGATCTAAGAAGGTCAGCATGCTTGGGTCCATCTATTAGGCAATATAGTCTTGCCTAATATGGAACCAATAGACCTTCCTTGATATAGCACCTACCCTGTGTCAGAGTATATTCATAGGCAACAAGGTCAGCCAATGAATAGATCATGGTAACAGGTCAGCCAATGGGGACTGTTTGGAACTGAAACAGTACTTGCTGGAGACAGGCTAGGAGCCTGGGCATGTCTTCTTGACTTCTGTGCTAAAGCTGCAAAACTAGTCTGCTGCTGGAACAAAAACTGAAAACAGTCCTCTCCTCTGCCTATGTTGTTTGTACTCTCTACCATGTTGGAAGAACCACTTGTGGTATTGTATATTTACTTATGTGTTATATTACGGTTTATCTAAAGAGAAGTTAATGAATCCTGCTGATCAGTTACCTGTGTGTGCTTTCTTGATTTGATTGCTGCTGCAACTCTGACACCCTGGGAAATAGCATTCCTTCTTCCCAAGATCCAGGCAGCCCTGATGGTGTTACTTCCAAAAAAGTCCTGTGGACTTGGCTTTTCCTCAGGTTATAGGACTATGATAAGGGATGGGTGGGATGTATGTTAGTGGTTACAGGTCTTTATTAGTAGAGCAATTGATATCCACCATCCATCCATCCATCCATCCAATCCATCCAATCCATCCAATGAAACAATTATCTCTATCTCTAATGCTAATGCATACACCCTAATTCCACTCACTCACTCAATCAATCAATCATCTATCTATCTATCTATCTATCTATCTATCTATCTATCTATCTATCTATCTATCTATCTATCTATCTATTATCCATCCATGCATCCTATCTCACTTACTTACTCACTCACTCACTCACTCACTCACTCACTCACTCACTCACTCACTCACTCACTCTATTTATCTATCAATCATCCATCCATCCATCCATCCATCCATCCATCCATCCATCCCTCAATGCCCATCTCACATACATGACTCTGGGTGTCTTACAACTAAAAACATAAACAATGCCAGCATTTAAAAAACAAACAAAGCAGCCATACAAACAATGCACCTATTAAAAAGCCTCAAAACAATTAAAAAAAATATACAGTACAGTCACAGGAGACACAATTCAGTCAAGAACAGTACGGCCATTTGATGGCTCCTTGTTCCTCTGATGTCCAGGCCAGATGGCAAAGCCAAATCTTGAGGTCTTCCAGAAGGCCAAGAAGATCAGGGCCAGTCTGAATTTGGAGGACACAATTTTGTTATTTTTAGTCTTCCTAGTACTCTACTTTCAACCTGCCCAAGGACTGACAGGTAGCTACCATCTGTATTCCAACACAGTACCAGCTGATGTATATAATGATCTGTCCTGGACCAATGTTTTGGACATGGTCCAATTCCAGATCATGCGTTCCCAAATCCTCCTTTCAGAAAAAAATACTTTTGACATTAAAGAACACTCTTTTGCTGCATTGGGAGGGGGATGATGCACTAAGCTTTTTTCAAAACAAGTGCACTGGATTTGGAAAACATTGGTTTCTGTTCTATTCTTTTCTTTATTTGCTTAATCCTTTCGAGAGGAAAGCAAATGGCAGCTTTTCGTATCCTAGTTTTAAGTGCTCAGAAGTAAATTAGCAGGTGGCTAATGAGTTTACCTCTTGTACAGATGCAATGATTGTAGATTAAACATAGATGGAAAGACAGAGAGGAGTGGAAAGGTGATTTTACCAAATCTGTTGTTACCTAAGGAGCACAGATTTCCCACAACTAGGAGGAAAATCTCATTAAAAATGTTTATTTCTTGCCAGGGATCAAATTGATGTTTCGTGAATTCCATAGATATGTACTTTTCACTATTCTGCTTGAAGCCAACACACAAATCAAGGATTTGGCAGTGCATATAATATACTATAAAACACTAGGAAATTAGCAGGTACTTTGAATTATACTTCATTACTGTTTCTTTAGTCTCCCTCTTTTTGTGATTACAATGTGTCCTGATCTTTTTTAGTGGACTATAAAAATAATTTAACCTGCAATTTGCAGTAATTGTTAGTCCCAAATAGCTTCCAAAATCCCTTCCTAATAGTGAGAAAGGGCAATAGGGAGATACCACTGTGCACATTTAGTTAGAAATAGATCTAAACTAAGGCATAGGGTTTTTTTTTCCTTCTGGTGTTAGATTTCCGAAAGGAATGAAGATTTGGGTATCCATGAAAGCACGACCATGCAAAACAAAAAAGGGGAAAATGTAAAATAAGCATCTTTGTTTATCCTAGGTTTTTGAGGGTAGCATTCAGCTGTGGTATTCAGCAGGTTCGGACCAGTTCTGGAAAACTGGTAGCAGGAATTTAAGTAGCTTGGAGAAACCCTTAAATGCCACCTCTGATTGGCCCAGCCCCAATCTATTCTCAGCCTCCCGAGTCCCTGATTGGAAGGAAATGGGGATTTTGCAGTAACCTTCCCCTGGAGTGGGGAGGGAATGGAGATTTTACAGTCTCCTTCCCCTTCCACACCCACCAAGCCACACCCACCAAGCCACGCCATGCCCACCAAGCCATGCCCGCAGAACTGATAGTATTTTGTTTTAATCCCACCAGGCCCATATGTAATTTGGATTGAACATTCTCCTACTGTAAAATAGGAGGTAAACATCAGACTCCACTCATACTATGGGAGTTTCTTTCTCTTCAGCTTTAATATACTCATGGAACGCTCATGAATCTCATCCGTTATTGAGCATTTCCCATCCCTTCAAAGGCAAATTATACTGTGCATTTCATCAAATCTTCAGCAGTCTGGGGGTAATATTAACAGAGATGTATAAAATGAGGAGGAAATAAATTGGCAAAGCTTAATACCAGTCCAGTCCAAGCATGGGTATCCAGAAAGTCAAGATAGCAACCAGGATGACATAATCAAAGCCCTGCACCATTTAAGCATGTTGAGTTGATGCCATGAGCACAGTTGCCATCTCCCTCAAGAATCTCTTTGATTGCTAAATCTGAGTACAGCTTCACTAGACAAAATGACATGAATAGATTATCTGAAAGGTCCCTCCAACCTTACAATTGTCAATAAGTTGTTAAAATGTCAATACTTCAGTTACCAATTGCCATTTCTGTTCCTCTGTCTGATGTACTGCAGGGAGTTTTAAATTAAATGTAATATTTGTATTTGTTTTTTTATTGCTCATTCATGAGTTTTCTTCTCTAAAAATGGAAAAGAAATTTAGTCCCATACTATTTTTTTAATATTTGGACTCCTTCCTCCAAGCTTCTGGGAATACATCTCAATTCATATTTAAACTGACCACTAACACAACCCTACTGAATATTATAATAATAATGTATGATTTAAAAATCAATAATTATGGTCACAGAATCCTTCAGTTGGAAGGAGCAATCTGGGTCATTGAGTCCAATCCTCCGCTCTGTGCAAAAATCCAAATTAAAGCTTGAAGAAATGTCATACGGAGTACAAATTTTATTTGACAAGATAGAGATGGGATTGAAAATGAATTTACAAGTGACAGGCCAAGAAAATTATTTAGAAAAAAAAAACTGGATCTACAAAAGAATTTGGGTGAGTTTTTAAAACGTATCAAAGAAATATGAATGACATCCCAAGAGATTGAGCTGGATAATTATTTTTTCTACAGGATTTATGAATGTGGCTTGTTAAAACATTGAAGAATTCTGTTCAATGGGACAAAGAAGAAATGAAGAGAAATCAAATCTTACATTTGAATTAAAACCACTAGAAATGAAATGAAAAAAATATAATGTTTGTTCATTTGATCAAGGTTAAAACAAGATACATTGTTACTTCGGGCTTTTTTTGCTGATAACAGGACTGAAAATATTATGCTTCGTGGATTTGTTTATAGATAAGAGATGGGATTTAAGATGAAGAGACAAAAGTGTGTAGCCTTACAGGGGTGAAGAGTAACCAAATTTGTTTATACTTGTGATGAAGGTTGAAAGTCACATATTTATATATTTCTTTTTGCTTTATTCATTATATTTTTAATTTTCTTTCCTCCCCCTTTTTTCCCTTTCAATTCTTACTTTTTCTCTCTATTATCTCTTTTTTTTAAAAAAAAAAATGTATTAAGTATGTTGGATTGTTGGAAGAATTTCCCTGGGTTTCTTTCTTCCGAGCCGGGAAGCAATCAAGATGCAGAGGTGAATTGTTGGAAACAAGGTTGTTTTATTTGGTCGAAAAACAATACATGGTTTGCTTTGGATATAGACTGACCCATCAGTAAGATTTTTATAGGATTTTTGAATCCTTTGTGAAGGAAATGCAAGCTTGATGTATGATTTTATTACTGGGAACAGGAGATATGGATGCAATATATGTTTTTTATGGCTGGAGAAAGAAAAAATAGGAAACACATGGCTCTTTAGAATTTTATCAGAAAAAAAAAATCCAGGCACATGGCTCTTCCTGATTGACCCCCATGACTCAAAGAAAAAACATAGACCTAGATGCAAAATTTCAATCTCTTTCAAATATAGGTTGATTCTTGTGCTTAGATTTCTCCCTGCCAGCATTATATTGTCTTTAGGAAAACATTGTATTGTATTAATGGAGCAGTGGTGCTATTCACCCAGTTCTATCCGGTTCGGGCGAACTGGTAGCAACAGCGGCAGGAGGCTCCGCCCACCCACCCGGATGTCATCACATCCCATTTTTGCCACTGTGCATGCGCGGAAGGTCCTGCACATGCACAGAGGTGGCACATGTGCTCAAATTTACGAACTGGTAGTGAAGATAAGTGAATACCACCCCTGGAAAGGAGGCAGGTTTTTTTTCTGATTTTAGATCAGAAGGCTGTTAAAAAAGGAAGATGAGAGGCTTTTTAAACTTCTATCAAGATGTTACTTGATATAAGAAATAATTAACTCTTGAAGCTGACAACTATCCATCTAGACACTTACATATTAAAGCATCTTAGATGGATGATTGTCAGCTTCAAGAGTTGGACAGCCCACCATCCTTCTAGTAATTAATTATACTGTCAAATAGCTCTTACTACTAATACATTTCCGCCCCACAACATTTGATCAGACTTTGCTGTCCTGTAATTTAATCTATTATTTTGTGATTTTGTAGTGAGAGAGAACAGGCATTATTCTTTCTTTACAATTTATTATTAACTATTTATACTTTCTTCAACTCATTATTCATTTTCTTTTCACATATTTTAAAAAATGCTGCAATATATAGAAATATTGACTCAGCCTTCCAACTTTCTGAGGTTGGTAAAAGGAGGACCCTGGTGGGAATTTTATAAACCTTCTCCTGGTGTGGGGAGGAAATTGAGATGTTACAGAATACAGTACCCATCAAGCAACGCCCACCAATATGCTGACTCTGTAAATCACTTCAAGTGGCTGTAATGCATTGTGAAGCGGTATATAAGTCTAAGTGTTATTGCTATATTGTTGGTCTTCTCTGAAGTGGTTCCATTCTCTTTGGAAAGTGCAATGTCAGAACTGACATCTTCATAGTCTTTGAGATGGAATTGTAACAATGCAGAATACCATGATGCTATTATTTCCTATGATTTGGACATTATAAACCTCAAGCCTAAATTGTATTTTCCTTCTTAAAGCCACATCACACACAAAAATTTCAGTAAACCAGATATCGTCGATTACCTATCTATTTTTTTTTCCTAGTGAAATAATACAACTCAATTCGGTGTAAATGCAGCAGGCTAGAAACCAGGAACTGTGGGTTCTTAGACACAAAACCAGATGGGTGACTTTGAGCTACTTCTTCTTTCTTAGCATCGTAGTCTGTACAAGGTCCAGACTGAATGAAAACACACAAAGTAAAGAACATTGCTTTTGTTTCTGTTAGATAGCATGACACTTATAATTATTGTTACCCATTCACTTGCTAGTGTCCAAAATGTCACTCATCTGATTTTTACTTGTGAGATGATTGAATAATGAAACCTGCCAATCAAAGCCTGGCAATGCAAGTCATCTTCTCCCAGTTTATATTCTGGAAGGTGGAGAGATTGAGAAGAGACAGGTCTGAGAAGTGTAAGCACAGGGATGGGGGGGAAATGGAGAGGCCTGCCTCAGGGAAAACCTCCATCTGTCTGAATGCCAAGTTTATGAATACAGATTTGATATTGAGGAAGGCTTGATAGCCTATATGTATAATGAAGCCAATGTACAACACATTTTAATATATGTAATAAAAATAATTCAATTCTTCTCTTAAAAATTAACGTTAACTCTGTCAGTATATCGCTTATTATTATTTATTAGTAGTAGCATTTTTTTGTTCTAACAAGTAACATCATCTCAGACATATACAAAGAAATTAAAGAGAAAAACTGAAAAATGTCCAAATCAGGAAAGGGTTTGGTGATAGCAGCAAAGTTAGTATATCTCTTAGAAATAGTATTATTAATAATACTATTAATATTAATAATAGTATTATTCATTAGTTAATAAATTAATGGGGTAGAATAGAATAGAGCTGGAAGGGATCTTGGAGATCTTCTAGGCCAGCCTGCTGCTCAAGCAGGAGATCCCATACA